>NC_043997.1:12225681-12375681 GCF_902150065.1 Myripristis murdjan
TTCTCTCTCTTTCTCTCTCTCTCTTTCTCTCTCTCTCTCTCTCGCGCTGTCTCTCTTTTTCTCTCCTCACTTCTTTTTTCTCTGCTCTTGGAACTCTCTCCATCAGCGCGATGACCACCCTGTGAACCCGGGGTTTCACTTTAAACCGACTGTGCCACTTTATAGTAAAATATTTTCTCTTTTTCTGAATTTGGCGCCGTCATGGGGCAAACAAATCTTTTCAGAGACAAAGAACAGCAGTCTTATTTTGAGCCTGACCACTGTGCATTTTAGAGTTTAGGGAGGGGAAAAAAACTCCATCTTAACAAGTTATTCAGTCTCGTACCACTTTTTCTTTTCTTAAAACAAATGTGGGATGAGATAATCCAACTTGTTTCCAATACAGTTTCACTTCTATGAGGAATTTACCTGGAACAAGTACAAATATGCTGAAACAAGGCAGAATAAGGCAGATCAGCCCACTAGCGTCAAGAAAATGACTCTTAATTCAAGACAATTCTGGAAGTAAGTTGGTTTGCATTGGAAATCAGTGGAATTATTTCATCCCACTGGCATATTTTTTTCTCTTTTTTGAGGAAAAACATTGTAAGACTGAATATGAGGTAAATGACTTGTTAAGATGCAGATTTTTTTTGTGGTGTGTGTGCATGTGTGTACACGTGTGTGTGATGTGCGTAGAGTGCACGACCAAGCCCATTTGCATCGCTCCACACATCCGCTTGCACGTCGGAGCCTATGGCAGCTAATTGGTCAGATGTAGCTGGCCAAGGAGAAGCCCGGATTGCAGCACCAATAAGAGCAGATGGGACGTGATTGGATGACGCAGCCGACCAGTGGGAGAGCGCGTGAGGCTGCTGGGACATGATCTCATTTTCATCCTCGCCCTAAGCAGGTTTAGACAGCTCTGATCAGCCCATTGCTAATCTGCTCTGCACCAACTGGATGTGCTGTAGCTAATGCATGCAGCTTGCATGCTCGCAGCATGCAGCCACACACACATATACACACTCCTTTTCTTGTATTTTTTTGAATGGATTGGGCAGTTGAGAGGAGTGGAGTTATCGCTATCTGTTAGAGCTTGGAAATAACTCACAGTGCAGGCACACACACACACACGCACACACACTGCTGCTCTCATGGTCGCTGCAACTATGATCTGAAAGGTGAGGGGGCGCAGTTTTAAAAGGGGGTGGCATTCGACACTTAATTCCTGCATTTTTACATGACTTCACTTCATTCCAGATTTATTATAGGCTTCTTAGTATCTAATGCAATAGCTACTTTTCTCTGGGTCCATAATAAAAATTCAACGCACTACATTGCAAGAATAATGACTTAAAATATAATCATGTCACAGCTCTCTAATGCAACATACATATTCATGCATCATACCAATAAAACATTTAAATAAAACAAAGAAAAACTGTCTTTGCCACATCATTTGTATATTATTTGTTGATTTTTTTTTTTTTTTTTTTTTTTTTTAAGTCCTCATGAAATGATCTCACAATACTTCCACTACTTGCTGTAAAACAGAGTATTTTAATAATGTCATCTTGGGTGTGAATTAAAATTTCAGCCATTAAATCCTTCACAGATCTCCTCTCACCTCACCTACCTGTCTCCACCTGTCCCTGCAAAGAAAACTGTTTCTCTCCCAAACTGAGATCCTATTGGTTTGCACTGAATGATCCCTCCCTGCACCGTGTCCCGCCCAACATGCTACACAAAATCGAGAAAATAAAAGTTAATTTCACGAGCTCATTAACATACATTCTCCATTCTGCTGGCATATGAAATAAAATGTGTGAATAGTGCGTGCAAACGGTGGAGAGGGATCTAAATAGCACTTTCACATTAAGATAATCACAAAGGCAGCCCACTATCACCTGGAGAATGCATCAAAAATTAAGACTTGATGTTTGTCTCTGCAGGACTTGCAAAAATGTATTCATGCATTTATCTTCTGTTGACTCGAGTTCTGTAGCGAAAGCTTTACTCTAAAAAAAAAAAATCGATAAGATCAGGTCTGCTGCAAATCTCAGTTCCTTTAAATTGAGGCTGTTTCTGTTTGCTGCCTCCTTTCATTAAATCCAATTCGAAGCTTTTGATTAATATCTGACACTGCACTGTAACTTTTACTCTCCTGTTTTATTTATTTATCTTATGCCATTTTAGCTTCTTTATTCTATTTAAATCTATTTCATTGTGTTTAAATGTCTGTTTACTGCCTCGTGTTGCTTTATGTTTTGTGTAAAGCACATTGAATTCCCCTGCTGTTGAAATGTGCCATACAAATAAACTTGCCTTGCCTTTCAAAAGCGAGAGAGGACGTGCCCCGCACCCCTGTCTCTCACGGCCATGCTGCGCGGGTTCAGCCCGGGACAGTCAAAGAATGGAGAGCTATATCAAGAATGTGGGACTCAGAAAGAAGTGTCAGAAGTGTGTGCCCACTCAGGTGGTCTGGATTCGGCAATACACACACAAACACACAAAACAGTTAGAGGAAGGAGGTCATGGTGGAGGCCTGTGTCCTGGGACTTGTGCTGAAAGTCAAACATGAAAGAGCTCTACACTGAAGGCCCCATGTAACCCCCATGACATGTGACCAAGGTCAGGGAGCCACTGGGGCCACGACGGGGCTGTCACCCTCTCTCTCTCTCTCTCTCTCTCTCACACACACACACACACATATTACTCACGATTTGCTGAAATAGTAGCATGGCTATGTTGCGATAAAGGCAAAGGCTCAAGGGGGTTAGAGCTTGGAGCAGGAGGCCAGGGGTGCCCGGACTGTCCTTGACCCTCCACTGGACCTACATTTTAAAAGCAGGGCACGAGAGCGAGCGAGGGGGGAGGAAATCACCAAGAACTCAGCAGATGTGGGTGAATCTGAACCTCTCATCAAGTCAGTAATAGTCGAAAGCACAACATTAACAGCCTGTGCTACAGTATCTGCACCAGGAGACATGTTTTTTCCAAAGCAATGGAGCTGCTACTCATCAAAAATGCACCTTTTTGTTAGGGAAAAAAGACAACGTTCCTATCCTGTGTAGATCTTTGTCAGGTCAAATGATAGGATGTTCTCACTCACATATCATCTCATGTGAAAACTCATCACATGCTGCATACCACCAAGGAAAGAAACAGAAAGGCATAGCATATTTTGCAAGAAAAAAAGTAGCATTGAGCAAAATTTTTCATTTCTAAATGTCTGCTTTGTTCTACTCTTGTGTAAGTGCAGCCCCGTCACACCTGATTCACTCAGGGGTCAAGCAGTCGATAGCTGTGATCTGAGAAGCTCACCGGCGGATTGATCCCTCCGTCCCGCACAGACATAGAGAATATAACTGTTCCGATTGACATCAGCAGGACCGGGGGGTGCAGCCGACCAAGTGCATGCACCCTCGGAGGCTTCGACAATCCAGCAGGGATTGATCTGCTTCAGTCAGGCCAAGTGTGAGCAGCCGGGCCTAATGCACTGTCAATACAAAACACACCAGGGATTTATGGGGGAAGAGCTGCGGGCGCAATATGACAGAGTGGAAGTATCCATTTCTGTCACGCCCGGAGCCGTTCATCTGCCAGGATCTGTCGAAAGCTATTAGAGTGACTCTCATTGGTGCATATGCTATTGGATATGCTTGAACAGGAAGTGTCCCCCCCCAGTTTTATTCAAGAAGTGAAAGGCCTGCACATGAAGGGTTTTTTTTTGTGCCTGCTGGAAAAACAACACGTGCTCGCTGGCTGTCGTGCCACCTCTTGCAGGTTTTCAGGCTTTTGTTCCTCATTCTGACTTTTTTTTTTTTTTTTTTTTTTTTTTTTTTTTTAGCTGAGCACCAGCAGTGAGGCCTCGATCAGCACCAAAAGGCACCTTAAACTCAAGCATGTACTCTATAATGCTATTCTTTAAAAAAAAAATAAATAAAAAATAATAATAATAATAACATTGCAATGTCATGCATGGCTATCTTACCTCTTTAGTGTCTTTATTCTCTTCCCAAAGAAAAAAAGAAAAATAAACTGCTGTAAATCTATAATTAGGCTATCTGAATATGTTGGATTGAACAGTGACAGAAAATCAAATCTATCCATAAATATAATGCTGGAATAAACTTTACAGGGTTTTCTTCCATATATCTCCAAGTTAATTTAAGGATTATATTTATTTTATAGGGACACACACATAAAATTAGATGATCACCAGACGCGCTATGTGTGTGTGCTGCAGCTGGTTACCTGGTGACCACGTTTCCCTGGTAACCACGGAACTCATCAACAAATCCGGAAAAGGGACAAGTAGGAATGGCAAAGTAAGTCATAATTTAACTTTTAAACTATGTATATTTTTTTCTACCCAGATAATTGCTGTGCGTCATTACGGGGATATTAATGCAATATTTATTCGTGAATATTTGAACGCACGTATGTATAACTAGTAAACACATCGCTTACTGTAAGTTAAGTGTGCAATACTTTGACGCTTGCAGCCAGAGCTACAAAATGGATCCAAAACAGATTAAATTAACCTGCCTGTGTTTTATAATTTAGTGCTGAAGACCTGTCTGTTATGTCCAGTGTTTGGCCATCTTTAGGGGTAACTTTTGACACTGTATAGCTCATCCTCTGTACTTTGTCTGTCCTTTTATTTTCCAGTAAAGTTTCCCGAACAGCTGCTCCGGCCGGCGGCTCCAGGTTCCTGGCGGCCGCCGCTGGGGACCCGCAGCAGCTCGGCCTCAGGCTCCAGGCCGGCTCACACCCGCACCTGGACAGAGAGGTGGGTACCTGACAGGTATGGGTGATGGATTATAATATGTTAACATCCCATAGAGAGACTTCCCATCTTATCCTCCTAATTTCACCCCCCACTTCCATAGATCTGACACTATTTGAACCATAGACCCTGTGGTTCCAGTTCATTTCTATAGGCGTTTGTTCTGCAGCAGGATGTAAACCAGCGAAGGCTTAAATAACATTATGGGACTAAACAGCGGCCAGGCGAATAATACAGATGCCCAGTTGCCTTGAAAGATGAATTGCATTAATTAAATATAGTTTTTAAAATGACTGTAATGTGACACAACTACAGCATGCCAGCATATAAAGACACAGTCACAGTTCAGGGTGAGAAGTAACATTCACAAGTTGGCCTATATTTTTGAAGTGCTAGACAGGCGTTAGTGTAATCTATATGCACTTGCATTTATATATTTATTATGTATTTTTAATGTGTATCTCATGCAGTGTTTTTCCTATGCATTATTTTTATGTACTGCGTTCTTTATATGTACTACGTTTTTAACCTTTGCACTTTTATGTGGGCCTCAGGTGCCATTCATCTTTTAATATTCTCTCTGTGTTGTTACTTTTTACTTAAGTATTTCCATTATGTGAGACCTCATACTTTAACTGTGCAACATCTCAGAGGGAGAGATACTTTTTACTCCAGTACATTTATCTGACACTATAAGTTACTAGTGTTTTGTGTTTGTGTTGTGTTTTGTGTCTAGTGTTTACATGAAAAACATCAAATGTAACATATTTTTGGACTAAACAAGTACAACAGTACATGAAGCAGTTAGAACTGCAGCTTTAAAATACCTCTTACAACTTAATGCATCAATAATTTAACACTTCATAATGACTACTTTTACATTTGATGCCTAAATATAGTTTACTGCGGCAACTATTAGAATTTTGCTTAACTAATATTTGAATGTAGGACTTTGCTACTTTTTTCTTTAGTGAGGGGTTTGTGTGCTTTTTAGATCACTGGCAAAAAAAATAAATTAAATAAAAGCAGGATAATGTAGTAGAATGAGACAAAAAAAAAAATCGGTAAAGTGAAGGAATGACTGTATTAGCTTTTCCATCTGGAGAGAGGGGCTGTTTGATGACTGGGCCTTTCCATATGAACAATAAGATATTTATCCTCCCTGGGTGAAAAACATAAATCAATATAACTGACCAGTTTATGTTTGGCTGTATTCTGTTATTTTCTGAAGTGGCTCCGTGGGACAGCAGTTCTGAATTCACAAGAGGAAAGCGATATTGGTTGAGCTTCCTGTTTGTGTGTGTGTTGGCCCTCCAGGGTCTGACAAGCGCTCCACGTGGCTTGCCTCCACGGCCCAGCTGGCCCTGTGTGGAGCTGCTAGTGGAGCGCAGGCTGGTGGAGATCAACAGCAGCGGCCCCCACGGTCGCCGGCCCGTCCACGTGGTCCTCTCCTCCCAGAGTGCACCCAACTCCTCCGCCTGCCTCAGATACCTGCTGGAGCACGGGGCGGACATCAATGTGTAGGGTCTCATTTGTTTTTTATTATCATATATTACACAGTGCAGTAGTGAGATCATGATTACATAAGTTTAAAGCTGCTGCTGTTATGAGTAACGATGATATGATGATGAAGCTGGGAAGGTGGAGAAATGATGGGGCTACGCTTTTGTCGTGTTTTCACAACGAAGCCCCACAGACGCAGGGCAGACGCCGCTGCACCTGGCCGCCTCCGAGGGCCTGCTGGACTGCGTTGAGAGGTGCTGGTGCAGGGCCGGGGGCGGACGTGCTGGCACGGGGACGGGCATGGGACCACCGCTCTGGACCTGGCACGCATCTACTGCCACAGGAAGTGCTAGTAAGAGCTGGAGGGAACAGTCAGACCCTGAAATCAAAATCCAGTTAAGTTTGTGGAACCACAGTTAGCCTAACAGCTTGTACTAGTTCTTAACTTTTATATTTATGCAATGTATAGATAAATATTAGACATTTGGACCCATAGTGCTACAAAACACAAGCTGTTTGTTGAAATCTGATGTTGCTTTTATGTATTTTTGGAGCTGAAAAGATGCTTTAGGATAAAGTGGAAATGGAAGTAGAAACGCAGTGGTGTATTTGATGTTCTTACACATTTCTGTTCAGTTTCAACTTACACTCAGGTGGGTAAATAGAAGATTTAATTTTGGGGTGAATTATTCTTTAACACATACAAGTGTGTTAGTCACTGGTGCAGTAGATGTTATATAGCATGTAGGTTTGTGGAAGAGACGGTAGAGAAATGTGCACTGTGATGCTCGTGTATACAACAAAACAGTTTTTCTCATTTAACATTTTCTTTATGTGTGTGTCTGAGGTATCTGAAGAACTGCATGTGGCAGCAGAAAAGAAGAAAGAAATGGGGAGAGGAAGCAAGTCCAGATGCTCGATCAGGACCTTGTGGAAATGGCCAAACTGAATCACACCAGAAAAACAAGGTTTGTTAGTTGTTGCACTTTGAAAAAATAGTGATTTAGGTGGAGGATCAATGGCAAAAAAGGACATCACACTCACATAGAGTCTAAAGGTTATCAAGGCTATCATTGGGCACACTGATAGATTATGACCTTATTTATGTTTTTTTTTTTTGTTTGTTTTTTTTTAATTTTAGCTGTCTCACAATATAATGACATTGTGCAGAGGGTTTTTGGTGATATCTAAAACAACATACAGTATAAATGCTCCACATGCAAACTGAGTATCCTCCCTCCACTCTGTCCATGTCTGCTTTCAGCCGCTCACAGGGGAGCAGATGGCAGAGTGGGCAAACAAGAAAGGTCTGCCCGTCCTGAAGGAGTTCTCCCCTAAAGTCCTGCTGAGCCAGTACCACACCCAGTGCCTCTTATCAGGGCAGGACGGCTCCGGTCTCAAACATGTAAAGGGCCCAAATAAACCGCAGCCAGGAGGCCCTCCGGAGGACATGAATCTCTCCACCTGTCCCGCTAAGTCTCCTGCAGCCTCAGTCCCCAGGCTCCAGCTAGAGAAACCCCAAACAGATCCAGACCTGAGGGACGTCATCACCCTGTGGAGTAGCAGCAGCGGGGCACCTCAGTACTGCACCAAGTGGGACAGCACGCCCCGGGCCGCCCCCGACCTGCCGCTGGACATCCTTAAGAGGCTGCTGTTTCCCCTAGCCTTTCCTTCCAGGATCGCCTCCCCTTGGCAATTCCAGCCACAGGACATCCTGCAGCTGCCGCACCTCGGACGCCCCCAGGGGCAGAGTGCCTCCCCCTGGACAGAGGTGGCCATGCACCTGGCCGAGGTCCTGGAGCCCGGACACTACTGAGGGTGGACTGCTGCCCTTTGGTGCCAAATCAAACCCCCGAGTCCCTCAGTGCACTGCTGGAGCTTTCACCGGATCTGAAAAGAGTTGATAGTGGGTGCAGGCATACATAATTAAAGATTATTGCTGCTTAGTGACAGGCAAATTAGTGATTTCAGCATTTCATTAAGCCAAGATCGAGTGCTCTCATTTCCATATCAAGTGTTTTAAACGGGTGAAACAAGCTTTGCTTACAGGTGGAAAGTGGAACACTCATGAACGTAAAGGTCAGCCTCTACAGTCAATATTTCTCCTTACTTCTTCTATATGAAATCATTCAAAACATAACATAGAACTATGATTAACACTATTATATTTTAGGAGAAATACATATATTCAAATGTTACATTTATTTGTTGTATTAAATCATTAGATCCTTATTGCAACATTTATTTAATGCAGTTGTGGTTTTGGGCAGTTACTAATAGTATTAATATTATATTAATAGTATTACTTTTTACACATTTGGACTACGCTTATTCCAATTTCACATAACAGTAAAATTACATTACAATGCTGATGCGTAATTTCACATTTTCTCTTGATGGGTGCCATGGTAACAGTGTTTGGTAGTGCGTAGTGTGCGATCAGCAGGAGCAGTGGGATGGCCATAAAAGCAGAGTGATGGCATTTACCTCTACCTGGGAAGTATCTGAGACGCACGTACAACCACAAAAGTGCCAAAAAAATAAAAACGCCGCACATCCAGATGCTGCGACTGCCATCCAAAAAGGGGGGTAAACAGAAGGGTGATGGAAAGGTGGAGAAAACCTCAGTGAACTGGGTCACCTGTCACGATGGAGCCCTGCACTTTCATTGATCCCAACAAGGGAACTGGACTCAGTATCCAGTGTGAGAGCTTGTCAACAGCATGGGTGTGTGCATGTATGACTGTCTGCGAGCTGTGGCCTGTCAGCCGTAGGCATGTGTGTGTGTGTGTGTGTGTTGAGGACTCGCGGTTTTTGTCTTCCTCTTTTACTTCATGAAGCACTTCACACCCCAGTGGGGGGTGAAGTGCACACTAGCCTCAACCTGATGCACCCTCTGTTGACCGAGCCACATGGGATATGGGGACAGCATTAAACAAAGATGAAACCTGGCACACACACACTTGATATTAATGGGAACTGGGGGTGTGTCAACAGGTCGCCATATCCAGTTTCATGCAAATTAATTTTAACCTTGACTGGGCCAGTCTGCAAGACTGAATTTGAATTGAAAATGCCATTTATTTGCCTTTGTCTTTGTTCCCTGGTCCACCAATTGGGGAAAAAATCATTTAAGCCAGTATTTCAACAAAAACTCTTTTATTATCGTATTATACATCTGTGTGCATACCAGCCAACAGTGAATTCCACTCAGTTAATCAGTAAAAGAATTTCAGACTCCATGTAATTGCCTCTTTAGTATTTTTTTTCCTCAAACCACTTCAGCAGCTTTTGTCTCCCAACACCCACAATTATACGAGTCATTGCACAGGTTTCTGTCTTCATAGGTTTTCAATGTACAAAAATCACTTCTTTATTATTCAGACTTATTAAAAACAGTCCAGGAAAGATGAGCGGGTTGCAAAACTATGGCGATGATGATTAATGAACACGGAAATGGCAGAGAGAACAAATTCTCACATAAATCCTTAACGGCCACATAAAAGGAAATGATCCAGAGGCAGGGAGATCCTTTCCTAGCCCATTCAGTTTAGAGGTGTGCTTCTATTTATAACTTACTCCGTCCCAAGTGTCTGCATTAAGCCATTTCACAGTTGTGAGGTGATGCGTGGGGAACTTAGGCCATGACGTTCATGTCACATCTAGCCTCATAGATCGGAAGCTGCTTCCCAATATTATCTGCACAACAGAATCTGCCTGGCTCGCTTGAGGTAGCACCACAGAGGCATTTCTAGGCTTCTCCTCCAGCTGTTACTGCCACTTATACACATTTTACCAGCCAAATTGATGTTTGAAATTGGAGGAAAAAAAAAAATCAGCCTGGACAATTTTCTTCTCAAGTGGCAGGCTGAGCCACAATTTACCAATGTCCTTTCTAGGATCACCTCCCGGACTTTAGGAATCAACCAGAAAATACTTTTATTCTGTCTCACTTAGGCCACTCATCTAAGTCCAATCCATTTCCCCCATCTGAAGAAAAAGACACACTGTTCAAAATCAATACCCGCCAAAGGCTGGTAAACAGAAAAACAGATTACCAAGAGCGATTTTTATCCACTGACATTAATTAATCTGCATTTTTCATGTATATGTGTCCCCCTATCTGTTTACAATGCTAGGTTGTGTACAGAGTCAGGTACTGTGTGCAACATTAAATACAGACACAAGAGCAGATGTCTTAAACAAAAAAAAAAAAAAAAAAAAAAAAGAGAGGGCAAGTGCTGAAGGATGACCCTTACGATTCTAACGATTCTTTTTTTTTTTCTTGTTACTTTCAGATCTTGCACACGCACGCTTTTAATACCAAAGCTTATAAAACAGAGGAGTCCCACCAATGCTGGCGATAAGAAAAAGCTTTTGCGCTACAGACAAGACCCTAGAACGGTCTCTAGTCGATGTTGTCAGTGTTGGCAGTTTATACAGAGAGACAGACAGAGGCAGACAAACGTGTCCTGTGTAAACTCGTCGGCTCATCCAGCAGCAGGAAGCGCTGATCATTGGTCCGTCCCCTCCGTGTGCTCCTCGTCCCCCCTCGTTGCTTTAGTTCCGTCCACAAATGAATTCCACAGTCCTTCCTGGCTTCCCCGCTCGCCGCTGCCCCCCCCCCCCCAGGCTGCACCCCAAGTCCGGCTCCGCTCCCTCCTCAGTACATTTTCTGTCGGCTAGGCAGCACTGCCTCCTTGAGGAAAGAGAACACGAGGAGGATCCCGGACCTCTTCCCCCTCTTGCCCTTTGGTGAAGTATTAGACCCACGTCATCTGAAATAAAGGGAGGGATGATGATGCCGGGTGTTCATTATCCATCACAGAGTTACTACATAAACAACACCCAGCTGTTGTATATCCACACACAGGTCTGCCCTCTCAGTCTTATTGTAGCGATAAAAGCATTTAAGTCATGGACCTGTGTGACTGCAGCATCACTCTGTCCTCTGTTGCTGAAAGACTGCATGTGCAAATGGGCAGTTTTTTTAACTCTACAAAAAAAAAAGCCATGTTTTCAGAGGAGCATGCAATCATTTAACCGGGGTAAAACATAAAAAAACCAGCAAACTGAGGTAGCGTGAGATAACACATTTGGGGATTATGCTAAACCAGGGATGGCGATCTGGCCAAGTATGTTATCAGATAAAATGAATTATATCAGAGTCAATACTAAATATCTCGATACACACACCACACACACAACGCACACAGATTAGATATAAATTCCTGTGTGTCTCCTCACTCATAACCAGGCATGCAACAAGGCCTTGCTCTATTCCTGCCACATGATTTGAGTTTTGTGCGTCAATTATGGAACGAAATTAAGTTGAAATTTATAGACATTTTTGGAAGAATGCTGCTATATTGTCCATGATAACTTGCACATCAGTAGACTTCCAGTGTAGTAAACCACTGGCAGGCATCATGGGAGCTGAATAAATATTGAACCTTCAGAAGTTAAATTGCCAGCAGTGCTCGAAGTTAAAGAAGCTCACCTCCTTGCTGCATCGTGGACGGAAGCACATTCTCCTCCCGCTGAGAGTGACACAAAGAAGGAGAAGGGGATCACCCACAGGCAGATGGTGAAGTACGCCAGCACCTTCGAGAAGGCAGGGGAACAAAAGAGCAGAACTGAAGAGTCGGCTTCGGTAGAAAATCTGTCTTCTCTCATTTCACAGAAAATCATTATGTGACTGACTGCTCTAATTCCGGGCCGTACGTAATACCATAATACGAGATGGAGCTTACCTCAGAGAAAGGATAGTACTCTTCTGCAAAGTACTGGAAGGCCATGTAGTGATTCACCAACCACCACACTACAGAGCAGAGAGCCAGGGAGGAGAAACAGTGGTGGAGAGAAGAACACAGGGAAGGAAAATCACTATTTAAACTACATGTGAATAGCACATAAACAAGGAATGAAACAACTTTGTGAAATTAGTCTACATTCCACACAAGGTTATTCCAACTGACTGAAGAGAAAATGTGAGAAAAAGCATCTTTCCTTTAAGCTCCAGTGGCTATTTTTAAATACCGATGCTGACTGGAGTCACGGATATGCTGTTTTTTAACCTCCTGAACTCTGATTTCCCTGTGAATTTCTCCTTAAGTGGCTTCAAAGTTAGATTTTTTTGACTGTTTTTATTTTAGATTTTCCATTTTGTACAAGAATGTCATGTACATATTCTCCATCTGCTGGCTGCAATGAATTATAGAAGCTAAATCAAGCTTAAATTGAGTGAAAGATTCAAACCCAACATGACACTGTTTTATGGCTGCAGCATTACATCAAAATAGAAAATAACTGGATGTCTTGTGCATCGTTTTATACAGATTTCCCTGCACATCCAGCAGGGACATGTTTGGTATCTTTGGAAACCCTTGGTTCTCCGCTAGAATTTAAAATAAAGTTTTGTGGGTTAGAACAAAAGCTGAGGTGTCCGTGGCGCTTACCACAGGAGAGGATGAAGTTGGGTGAGCTCAGCAGGATGTAAGGGAAGGTCTGCAGGAGGCCGAAGTACACCAGGTTGGTGAAGAGGCCAACTCCCACCATCAACACTGGGAAGCCCTCAAAGAGGTACAGACCTGCCAGCACACCTGTCGAGAACTGGACACATTCACACACAACACACACACACACACACACACACACACACACACACACCCAGGGTGATTCTACAGCTTAGGCACCGCAAACTAGTCTATTAACACACAACAGCACAACTGAATACTGACGCTCAAACCGTTATAGCATCTATACTGTTATTCTCAGTTGTTGAGAAGTAGGGACACAGATTATGAGATTCTTAGATTAACTGAATTTTATTTTTTTTTTTTTAGGCCGATGCCAATATCCAAAACATTCCCACAAGTTACAGCCAATAACAATACTCATTTTTATAAGAATTGTAGTACAAATGCAGGTGCAAAACAACTTTTAAGACTGGACTGTACTTTGTTTTTGTTTTTTTAAACAATAAACCATATTACTTTTCCTCTGTTGCTAAATATTATAGTTGCATTAGGTGACACACTCCTACAAAAAGGTCACAAAAGTTCCTATTTCACAGTGAGCAAATATAATAATACTGGACTTACATTAATAAGGCAATATAATAATACTGGATTTACATTAATATTGCTTTTCACAGCTACCCCAATGAACTGGTCCATCCCTACACCAATCTGGTGACTTGCCTGTTCTTGTCCCAATACAATTCCTAATCCACTGAGCAACATTTGTCAGTTTATTTCTAATGTTATATTTTCTTTTTATTGAGCATCTTATTTGAATAGTTCTTGTCTTGTTCTGAACACAGCTTAGGAGACTAGGTTGTTACTGCACAACTAAATAGTTGTTATAATTACCTAAGGAAGTACAACAGGAAAATAATGTTCTTCTCCATCCTCTTACTCACCAGTATCATGTATTTTATTATTCGACTGGTGGCGACTGTGTATTCTTCTATTAGTTCTGCCAGGTAGTACAGGCCAGCAGCTGGGTGAACACAAACAGAAGCTCATCAACAAACAAATAACAGAAACAGCAGTAAAGCAAAGAACCAGGATGCTTTCTAATCGGGGCTGGAAATTAACACAAGCCACCAGACAAATGCTGAAAATTGTTCACCATGGCTGATAAATGTATCTACTCTGCTTGACACCAACTACAATTTGAAGGCTCAAAATTATTTTACGTAGTTAATTCAAGAGAGGGGCAGATAAATTTTACAGTCCACGAGCTGTAGTGGTTTGAGAATGAAAAAGCCCTTCTTACTACCTGGATTTGGTTGTCCACAGCCTATTAACACACCACAGGCCGTATGACATCAGTTCAATCACATGAGGAAATACAAAAAACACACAACACAGATGAGACCCGCAGTTGCCAAACCCATGTGGAAGGTGTCCCTAAATATGCCCAAGAGAGGAAGCTGCTTTGGTCAGCAGGGTCAAACTAGTCAAAACATGTACGCAAGGGGCAGAGGAAGGTGACGGCTCGCAGTGCAGAGGCTCATGGGAGAGTCTGCTTCATCACGCAAAGGCAATCTGCACTTTCGAAAAAGACAGAGTAGACAGAAAAAGAAACAGAGAGAGGGGAAAAGAGGGGGCAGGGGCAGGGGCAGGGCGGGGGGGGTGTACTGCCTTGCACTTTTGAACCCCATGCTCGACTGCTGGCAGTAATAGACCCTGTAACACATAATGACAGGCACCAAGCAGGCACACAGTCGCCCTAAACTTTGTTCCTCCTCTCAGCACTGGACAGCTTGCCACACTGAAGAACAGTTAAAAAGAAATCATGACAGTTTATTGAAATTAGTGCTGCTTGGCGGATCAAATGCGTGCCGAATTCAGCAGCTGACCCAAAGCAGGAAAAGGCCCGGAGTCAAATCCTGAAGGGTATTTTTCTTTGCTGATACAAAAGGCAGCATTACAAGGACAGACTTTACCAAACAGCATGTAGAGGTGGAGAAAAAAAAATCCATACAGCATACTATTGCGATATTTTGTGTGGATATATGTTGTCGGTACACCAACGCCAGGTATTGATGAAACATTTATGACACCTTTTTATGACAGACTTAATGAGTCTGTCTGGGATGAACAGAATGGAAACTTTATCTTATTCGATAAAACGGAGGCTGTCAAAATTTTCCCTTGGGGACATAATCTGCAGTAGAAAAAAAGGTAATAAATCACAATACTACCACATCATGACATCAGTATGATGATAATATTGCATCATGGACCTCTGGTGATTCCCACCCCTTGTAGTATGCGATCATGTATGGACATACCAAGAAAGAGGCAGGGTATCAGCACATTTTCCCACTCCTGACAGGGTTTGACCTTTCTGCTCAACATGTGCTGACAGTGTCAAACAGGCAGCATCACTCCAAAAATCAAAACTGTTCTTCACAACATTTATTACCCATGAATAAAATGCACCATAAGCGAAGGGACACGTGGATCGCCTACAAAACACACCATGTGCATCAACAGTAAACACATGCCACATGAGCCAGAGCAGGGACTTAGCTCTGGCTCATGTGGCATGGACTCTGGCTGGAGGAGTCACACGTATCCGGGTGTCTGCACCTGCCAGCTGCCACACCTGTGCGCTCGGGCGGGCTACGTGGCCAGGTACCTGACAACGTGCAAGACTGACACTGCACGTCTCAGACCGGGTGGTGCATGTTAGCCAACGAGCCTGGGAACTACACTGTGATCTTACGTACGCAAATAAAAATGCGTAAAAATGCAACCTCACCTGTCAAGAAACACCTCCTCATCCTGCTTTACCGCCTGTGCTGATCAAACCACTCACTTTTGCATTAATTAGTAACTCATCAAAGCTGTATCATATTGCTGATAAGCGAGAATGAGCGCGAAGAGAAATAAAAAATTATCTTTACAAGCAATTTGTCCAGCGAACGTGATTTAGCGTACGTTACTCAAACGTTAGCATGGCTAGCTGTGAGGTCTCGACGGAAAAGCCAACATTTTAACTGTGTATTCCGCTTTATATTGAGCGTATACACTCTAGAAATGTGTGTGGGGAAAAACATGTTTATTGCAGTCAAGAGTTAGGAGTAAAATTCATTTCTCCAACGCCGTAAATATGTTAACCGCTGTTGCTATCTAGTCACATCAATGGCGTATTAGCAAGCAAGCTAGCTAGCTAAGCGTCTTCTTTTTACTACTTTAAGCACTCGTAGCGTACTGACTCTTACAACATACAGGATTATCCCGTATTAGTGCATTTTTATACCAATGCCAAGTTGTAAAATGCTGGTTTAACGTTATTAAGTGATGCAGGATCAGCAGCTGGACCGGCTCCGTTAGCATTACCAAGCTAATGTTAGCCAACACCTGCAGGGACTCTTCAGTGCGTAACTTACCGATTGCTAAGGTGACGAAGGATATCTGGATGACCAGCGACAGCCAGCTCAGGAGATAAATAAACCACATCTCTCTGCATGTGAAACAACACACATGAATATGAAAATATTAAATATAAAAGGACTATTAGCTGCTAACAAGGAGCTAATGGTCAAAGTTCCTCCCCGTGTTTTTTTTTTTTTTTCCTCCTCCAGACGCTGAGGAGAGCAGGACAAGAGCCTCCGTCTCAAGGAGGCCGCGGCCGGTTTTGTTAGAACGCCCCCTCTGGTCGGAGGAGAACTGCAGCGCTGTTTGCAGAGGAGAGTCCAGTCAGCTCAAGACGTAAGACAACACTGTAGGGCGGTGTGTAAGGGCCACTGTGTGTGTGTGTGTGTGTGTGTGTGTGTGTGTGTGTGTGTGTGTGTGTGTGTGTGTGTGTGTGTGTGTGTGTGTGCGTGCATGTGTCGCTGGGGGGTCGGATTAATGGTCAAAAACCCAGAATTTGATAAATTTATAAGAAAAAACTTGGGTATTCTCTGAGAAATTTACAAAAAAAGAAAGAAAAGAAAAGAAAAGAAAAAAAGAAAATTCTGAGATTATAAAATCAAAAATTAGTGTCTTGTTTTCTATTGGTTTCTTAAGCCCAAGTCACAGCAATGTCTCTTCCAAGTCCAGGTGCTGATGATAATATTGTGATTCTGGGCTGAAATCAGCAGGATTTCCTTGTTTCTAAATCAGATTAAAAATTAGAATTTGATATGAGGTCATCAAACTGCAGGTGTCGGCTGATCCAACCTCACAAAGTGAAGCCAAGCGGCTCCTGACAAAAAAGAAAATAAAAGAAAAACTATTTTTCTTGTAAATTTGTGACTTTGTAGTCTAAGATTTTTTTAAAATAGTTTTTCTCATAAATTTGCAAGTTTTCTTCTTGTTTGTTCTTGTACACACACAGATACACACACACATCCTTTTTTCCCCTACAATGGCTCCAATTGTAGGGGAAAGATTTACAGAGCCGGATGAAGAGGGTTAATATTCTGAGAAAAAAAAAAAAACTCAGAATATCCTAGATTAAAGTTGGAAAAACACATGAAGCAAAAACTCAGATATTCCCAGAGATTAAACTGGTAAATTGATGAGGAAAAAACTACGAATTTATGAGAAAAAAAAACTCAAAAATGGAAATTGATATCAACTGGATACAGAAAATGCAGTCACTTCACAAAGTATTTCATTGATCAGAACAGGCCAATCACTGTCTTAGACTAACACTAACTCTGAATTTGATATCATCCATATTGTTGCCCTTTAAGATATCAATATCTCACATGTTCATATCTAGATAACAATATGATAATAATATATCGTTCAGCCCTACTATCAACAGTGCTGAAGTGTAATTCTCAGCTACTGACACTTTAAGTAGAACATTATCATTTAGCGAGACTTTACATTTACTGCACCCAGGTTCAGAGGGAAAAAAGGCCTACTTTACTTTTTACACCACTGCATTTCTCTGCGGCAGAGTTACTTTACCCCAGAAAATGTTTTACACACAAAACATATGATAAGCTCGTAAAACCTGATGCATTATCACAGGTTAGGGTCAGGGAGTAATTTTTTACAGCAAATAAAAGCAGCAATACCAAGGTAAAAGTCCTGCATTCAAAATGTTACTACAGTAAAAGTAGGTGACTGTATATTAGCAATCATTTTGAAGAACTGTTCCTTTAAGAATGTTAAATTATTGATGCATTAACCTAGAAGTGTCTAACTACTCCATTTAGCCTATACTGCTGGCTCATTTCAGCTCTGGCAACGCATCATTTTTTATATTTTGCACATGAAAACCAGTTTGCAATGTACAGAGTCAACACAGAGATGTAGTGCAGTAAAAAATAATACACCATTTATCTTTGTAATGTAGCGGCATAAAAGAAAGTCTCACAAAATGTAAAAAAAAAAAGTGAAAGAGAAATGCCAATTGGAATTGAGGAACTTGATTAAATGTACATTTCCCCCCTTTAGGTGAATGCATCAGTGACTTAACAGCATGAAAGGGACGGTCCTTGTACTGAGTACTTTTACATTTAATACTTCATCACAGTTTGCTGCTAATACTTTTACTTAAGTCAAATTAGGAAGGCAGTGTTTCAACGTGCATATTTTTTTGTCATTGTGGTATTGCTGCTTTTAGTTAAGCACAGGATTTGAGTACATTTTCCACAACTAAGAGCATTTCACTGATTTCTAAAAGATTCAAGTGCTTTTGAAATGTTTTACAAATATAATTTTAAAAGGTAGATTGAGGCATTGTGTGCTCCAGTAACAGATCCTCCTTCTGTTCATATTGGTTCTTCCATTGCAGAGTCATTATCAGTATCACAACCTCTCTCTTTCTTTCTCTCTCTCTCTCTCTCTCACACACACACACACACACACACACACACACACACACATGAATATGCACATACACACTCAATAATGAAGCGGGGGTCGCCTGCATCATTTCCAAAAGCTAACACCTTTGAGCTTGTGGAGGGAAACAATGAAAAATTGATGCTGGAAAGTGAAAAGGCAGACCTTCTAGTAAAAAGAGCTAAATAAAGTAAATATATAATGTGAAACAGTGTGAAGACACTAAAATGGTGTCATAGTCAAAAGTGAGAGTAATTCCATGCCCTCTTCAAATGCTTTTAACAAAGGGAGCCGGTGAGGTGTGCGTGTACGTGGGTGTGTGTGTGTTCATTTATGCGTGCATGAGCGCATGCGTGTGTATGCATGCATGCACGCATATATAGGTGTGTGGAGGTGTGAAAACAAAAGGCGACCTCCTGCATTGAGCGATACTTTGGGGGAGGTGGGGGAAGCGCGCAGATCACCTGAGGCTCTTATCTCAACAACACCTCTGGGCGCTGAATGCAGGAGCAGTAATGTGCTCAAATGGCAGCGGCAGGCTCCATCTTCCTGCCGGATCGAGCCATAAAAGAGAAACACCTAAGGAGAGGGTGAGAAGGGGGGGCGCGGGGAGGGAGGGGGCGATACAGTCTAAGTGTGTTTTTAATGGCCTCGGCTATTTTCCATCCGTAGCGGAGATGCACGGTCCTACAACTTGTACTTGTACCACCTGAGACCTCTGCACCCAAAAAGAGGCCGGACATCAAACGAGGCTCAGGGAGTTTCGGCTCCTCTGACACGCAGCACCATCTATTTCAAGCAGAGCGGGATTAAATGGCATTTGCAAGTACTCCTTTGCCTTTATTCCTTGCAGCTTGGTGTACTAGGTGGGGGTTGCCATTTGTGACCTCGCCAAACATGATATAAATTGCCCCAAAGCAGTGAAAAACCCTCCCATCTGGCACTCCAAGAAAGATAAAACAAACAAGAATGATTTGCTAATGCTACTTGACACTTTTCTGATTACATCTCTGACCTTTATCTTATCTCTTTCTCTCTCTCTTCACTACACACCAAGGTCAGTCAGTGGTTTTCTTAATATTTTATTGCAAGAAATCACTTCATTCAGTACATTTTCAAGGATATAATTGGTTCCTTTTGAAATCAAAGCCAAAGTTATCTTCAGATATTGACAGACAGTCCATGAACTTGTTGGTTTTTACTCATCTTTAATTATCTTAACACATCATTATACGAAAACAGGTGTTTAGAGATTCAGTTTCTTAGCTTAATTTCTCTTGGCAGACGATCAGCGTTGATGCTCTGATGCGAGAGTCCCTCTTCTCTCTGTTCTGCTTCAGCCTCCGGAGCACCGGGGCGCCGCCAGCCTCGCCTGCCCAGGGGACCCCGTCTGCTGCCGGGACACTCGGCCGACCTGGCTGGGAGTCTGACCAATCAGGTCAGCCATGAATCACAAGGAGAAGCGTGGCTGTCATGGGTGTAAGAAGTGACCATAACAATAGAGTAAAGCACCAAGTGTGTGTTGTAATCATGAAAACTGGAGGAGCACGCAGGCAGGTGAGCCTGGAGGTGAGCTGCTGTCAGACATTTGGATCAACACCTTTCTCAAATAAGAGAAATAGCGAACTTTGCTTTGCACAATATTTAAAAAAAAAAACATGTCATGGTAATGTACTGATAAATCAAAAAGCTAGAAATCAGTGCGAATGAATTAAATATAATGGTTAAAAATGTTCAAAAACAATAAAAATAAATAATCTGAAAGGGCTTGTGGGAGACAAGAGATGGGTGAGACTAAAGTTAATCTCTTTGTACATTCCTATCAGTGTATTTCCCAAATTAAAGTAAGGATAGGATCAAACTTTTAAACACTGCACTTTTCAGCGGGAAAATGTCAGAGTGCGTCGTCATCATCAAACAATTTAAAACATGAAAAAGCTAAACACATAACTAAACATGAATGCAAATTAATATTAAATAGCAATTAAACACAAAATGAAAACAATTTCTCAATGGAACAAGGTGACTTTTTGACTTTTATGGACTTATCTAGAAATTTTAAAAACTCTAAAATTCCCCAACACATTTCAGAGTTGGCCATCACCAGGGAGCTTCAAACAGTTCATGTTTTTTTTTTTTTTTTTTTTTTTCACCAGTCAGTGATGGGGTGTCGTACCTTGTGTTTGGGCGGAGGCGGGCGGGTCCTGGCCATCTCCCATGGCTCTCCTCCTCCTCTGCAGCACGAGCTGCAGCTCCGCCTCGCCGACGTTTCGGCTGATCCTCTTCCTGGACGACGTCCTCCAGCGGCTCTGACGAAGTTTCGGCAAGTCCTGCAACGTTGATAGTTAGACACAGCAAAGTTACACCACTAAAACCCAGTGGGCCAAGACTGTGGGTTTGCCACTTATCACTGAAATTTATGCACTGACTGGTTAAAAAATCAACTTCAAGCTCTATGATAGAGGCCAAATTTTGAGGCAATGTGGAAAAGCATATTGACTTGGAGATGAAACAAAAGTCACGAAAGCAGAGATTACAAAGTGTTCTTCTGGAGGGCATTAAAAACAAGAAAACACATAAAATATCAGCTAAAAATAACCTTCACTATCAAGAGAAGATGATAAAAGAAGACTAAATACATGCATAAATGAAATGAGAGAAAAGAATCGACAAAAGATATAATGTCATTACCAGCATTTCTTTCAACTCCAGAATAGCCGATTTCCTGTTGTCACTCCTCTGGTCCTGTAAGAATATTATTTTTATTTATTTATTTATTTTTAAAATTTCTAACTGAAGTTGTTTGTGATGAGAATGAGCAGCTGAGCGGCTCGGAGGTGGACTGACCTTCCAGGAGCTGTCGTCCTCCTGTGAACCCACCCGGAGAAAAGAAGTCTGGCGTTAAAACTGGGACAGGTCATTTGTTACTTTCATATAAATTTCTCTGGATAAGAACAGAGGTTTAAGCGCCTTGATGTAAAAATGAAAGGTAAGTCCAGTTCCAGTCAGTGGGAATGTAAACACACTGAGGGCTTTGAGCTGCATGTGTACCTGCGCTCTGTTGGCGGGCCGCAGGACGATTCCTTTCTTTATTCTCTCCATCATCTCGTCCACCGCTCGCGACTTTATGTCCACCAGCGACACGGGCTCTGAAGGATTCAAAAGCAATTCAAAAAAATAAATATCAGTGTTGTCTTTAAAGTGGCAATTTGTGAGATTCTTGCCCTGTACCTCCCCGAAACCATCTGTCAGTCAAACAGTGTGGGCGGGACTAGGAGTATCTGTTGATGGAGTTTGTTTTTCTGTAGGTGGCGCTCTATTTGTGTGTGTGTGTGTGTGTGTGTGTGTGTGTGTGTGTGTGTGTGTGTGTGTGTGTGTGTGTGTTCAGCCACGGTGGCCACTGCTGCTCATGCTAACCACCCAGTTCGTCTTCTGTTTATCCCAAACAAATGTCATTTCAAGTGTCATTTCCTGCGAGCCAAAAGTACGAAAAGTGTTTAGAGTAAAGATGCACGATTTTTTGATGATATGCCAAAATGCCAATATTTTCCAACACTTTTGGCCAATTGCGGATACATGCACATATTTTTTCTACTTAATTGCAGGAGACAGTGAGTCTCTCCTGCAGTGGAATTAACATTTTACTACAATATGCCTACTCTTATTGTGAAGGCCCACTGGCAGAGGCAGATATAAAATACGATGCACACGTTCACTGGGCAAAATAGGAAAACTACTCCAACTTATGTTATGTAAAACATGCTAAGACATTTGTTTTTATATAATGCAGAAAATGTCAAAGCTTTCATGAATGTAAGCCAAATCACTGCCGTCTCACCAATGAGGGATAGAACCAGTAAAAGAGAAATGTCCTCATACTGAGTAAAAATATCACTGATCATGACCAGCATTATGTGGTACAGGCTATTTTATATTTGTTGATGTCATTTTTTTTTTCAGTTGCATGATCTAAAATGGAACCAATTTTATAAAGTTCTCCTTCCTAAAAGTTGTTTTTAAGTGTTTAAATGGACTGGCCCCACAAGTGATGTCTCAGATTTTTAAAAAGAGCAGAACCAAGCAGAACTGTCAAACTCCAAGATGCAGGACAACATTTGGCCAATCGTCCCTCTCAGTGCAAAGTACACACCTATGGAATTCCTTACCGTCGGAAATTAAATCCCAAACAGAACTAAAGAGGTTTACTTTGAAAGTTAAGCACTGGCTCAAGCAGCAGCAGAAATGTGAACATTAATTCCCTACTGAGCCATTATCAAAATAATAGCACTTTCCTAATGTTTAATGTCAAATTCAACTCGTGGTTTTATCATTGTGTTTATTTATCTATTGTATTATTCACTGCATTTGTATCATTTATTTATTTATTTATTTATTTATTTTTTCTGTATTCAGTATATCTCATTGTATTCTAAAAGCCTGCAAATTAGCTGAAGCTAGACGTCTTATATACATCACATTTTCCCTTTTTTGTGGCAATGTTGTATGTATCGCCCCGTCAAATAAATATTAAAATAAAATAAAATAAAAGACAAGAAAACAGGTCTTTCTTTGTTTGTTCTCCACTGAAGAGGTTGGCTAATATTTTAACAGAAATGTATGCATATAAAAATATCACTGATTATGACTTTAAAGTTTCAGCATCATGTAGCACATGAACTGAATTATGTAAAATGGAACCTCAGAGGAGAAAAGGGAAATTAAAAAGGAACCACATGGATTTTTCTCCACAGATGTGGCAATATTTTAATTTTACATAGTTTGAGAAAGTTGTATATGATGACTATGTAAATAAATGTGATCAAGGCAATGTAGAGTGAAGTCACTACACATGCAAAACAAATCTATCATATGGCATCGCACACTGGTTTTCAAAGTAAGACTACGCTTCCTCAGTGGGGGTCCCAGGCTGAGTGAGATCAATCGCGTCTGTTTTTACAAGCTTTGTCTGTCATCACATCAGAAGTCATGCGGGTCAGGGTTTAGACTTAGGGTTTGGGCCTCTTAATCTAGATGACGTAATCTGATGACATAATAGTGACTGAATGCAAACACGCGACTTAGCTTTGTCCACACTCACTGTTTGGATCAGCCTTGCTCGCTCCATCTTTCCTCCTCCTCCTCAGAACATCAAGTGGGCTAGAGAGAGAGAGAGAGAGAGAGAGAAAGAGAGAGATTAATTAATTAATTATTAATTATTATTGGAGGGTTTGGCAGCTCTTTAACATTTTGGTCACCCGCCCATCTTTTCAGTGGCGGGGGGAGTTCTGGTCTGAATGGGACGTACTTGGTGAAAAGGGTGGGAGGAGGTGGAGGAGGTGGTGGTGGTGGAGGAGGAGGAGGAGGAGGAAGAGAAGGAGCGATGGATTTCTCTTCCTCTGGTTGATCAGTTTCATCCTCTTTTTTCATTGCATCCTGCAACTGTTTCACTACAAAGGAAGAGAAAAAAAAATCTTAAACTTCAATGTTCAGATGGGAATAAACATCACTGAAGAGAGAACAAAAGACACCGAGTCATGAGAACAAATGATCAGGGACAGCTTGTGGAACTTTTCACAATAAAAGGCCCAGTCAGGAAAGATGAAAAGAGGAATCTGCTTCTACTTTATTGCTTCTACTTCTTGTCATTTCCAAATTTCACAATAAAAGTTGCACAATGGAAAACTGCAGATGGTTGTTGGAAACGATGACCAGTTAGACTCAACTGGCAAAAAATGTGGAATAAGTGTAAAAAAAAAAAAAAAAAAAAGCAGAAAATTCTCAATGAGTTGGCTGATGATGATGATGATGATGATGATGATGAGTACCCAATGTGCAAAATGTGCAAAAAACCGTGTGCATATACATCTATGCACACGTTTTTTTGCACATTAGGTACTTAGATCTCTGGTGTCATCTTTTATTCTTTATTTTTTATTTATTTAATCTTGAAATCTGTGGATACTGTTGAAAACTGTGAATTTCCTTCGGGATGAATAAAGTATCTATCTATCTATCTATCTATCTATCTACCTATCTATCTATCTGTGATGATGAGGCTGATGATGAGAACCATGCAGACTCAACCATCACATTATCTGCCTACTCCACATTTGTCAGTTGAGTCCACAGGGTCCTCACTCCAATCAAACCCCGGAAACACTGCAGAATGCACCTTTAATACAAGGAAAACATCACACTTAACCCAGTTACTGTTCTGAAGGAGTAACTTTTACTCCCAGTGCATTTGAAATGAGCTACTTTTTACTTTTACTTGAGTAGATTTTTACCACAGAACTTCTACTTCTACTTCAGTAAAATACCAGCAAAGTAACAGTACTTCAAATTGTTGTAGTTTTTCCACCACTGCTGAAAACATTCAAGGAAACACCGACTCATTTGCTGAAAGAGACCGACCAGAGAAATCTTTGGCTTAAGCTATGATGCCTTTCACCAGTTAAATCCACTTTAGGCCTGGAAGACGTGAACTAAAGACAAAGTTTAAACCCTCAGGACATCTGAGATCCAGACGTTTCCATGCTGTCTACCTTCTCCCTGCAGCAGGTTGACGGCGCTCTGGGCGGCAGACAGCTGAGCCTCCAAAGTCTTCCTCTCCTCCTCGCTCCTCTGCAGCTGTTCTGTCAGCCTCTGCAGCTCACCGAGGACGCTGCTGTCCTCCAGAGAGCCGGGACTCTGTTTCACCTGGACAGAGGGAGGGCGGAAACGAAGGTGTGACAAAGGATATTCATCGAGCAAAGGACAAAATCACTAACTCACCCCATGTCTTCCATCTTCATCTCTTACATTGTAACACCCTAGTCTCTTGCTTTCAGACTTACTACTTCTCCTGCAGCTTCTTTCTCACTCTTTTTTAATCTCTTTCACCCCCTTCCTCACACACACACACACACACACACACACACACACACACACACACAGACCTGGCTCTGGTAGTAGTGCTGTATGTCACACAGGGCGGTGCTGATGGTGGAGATTTGCTCCAGAGCTTGCTGCAGCTGCAGGTTGGTCTCCGTGCTCTGCGTCAGCATCACGCTCTGCCTGTCGGCCGCCGTCTGCTGCACCAGCATCTGACCGACACCACAACACTCCGGTCAGCCGGGCACACCTTCACATTTATAACATATCGACCAGCATTTTATGGTTATCCCTTTGTTTTAAAATGGCAAGAAATGAGGCCAAAAATTTTTCATTTAAGGAAAAATGTAGAGTTAGAAAACATGTTAGTCTGTTATTTTTCTCCTACAGCAACTTTTTCAGCAAGTTTTCATGAGGGCAACTCTCCAAATCTTGAACTTTTTTTTTTATTTCTTATTTTCCTTTTCTATTTCTTATCATTTCATTTACACTTAAATATATTTTTTCTCCTGAGAATTTGAGCAACAGCAACTGACCCAATTTCGTATTTCTGATTCTGATTTTAAGTCTCTTTATGATTTTAAGCACTCCTCACTGAAACTGAGGGAAAGCTAGCCTGTGCTCCTTCAGCTGGCAAAGGCCTATTTGTTTCAGTGAGGAATGCAGCAGGGTGTTTGGGGGTCATTAAAGGTCAATTTTAAATTGTTTTCCTACATTTTGATAAGATGCCAGCTTGGTGAAGAAAATCTAAAAATCTTTGAGCTCATGAGAAAAACATGATGATAAAAAAAAACTTGGTTAAAATGCTATCCTTTTCGGTGAAATCTTTTGTCTGTGACGTGGCAAAAACAATCACTAATCAGCGGTAGTATTGATCGCGGAGGACAGGAGTTGGTTTGTTTTGGTTCAGAACTTCCCGTCTCAAAGATTGTCTATGATGACAGATGGAGCCTTTGTGTTTTGCGGGCGTGAACCCGAATCGATCAGTGAAACATCGAAAATTGATCCAGTCATTTCCACCCAGTTTTGGCACGGCTACCTCCCTCAGTCGTATCGGATTTTATGAACAGTCACGGAAAAAAGTTTACAACAACAAGTTCCTAGTCAGAAAGACGAAACAGGAAGTGGGAGTCAAACCGAGGACCAGAGCACTAGTTATGGGGGTTGCCGACATGTTTAGGCTAAAATGAGGCTACACAGGGCTTAAAGGTTAAAGTTCAGTCAGACAATGTCTTTTTGAAATGATTTTGATAGGACGTGTGGCGCTCAGTGTGTCTGCATCAGCACATGTAACAAAATGCTGCACACCGCTAATTACACCGCTGTAATCTCTGGGCTTACACTCCGCTCAGCAGACGGCAATTTTCACACAGCAATTAGCACAATTATTTTGTACATACAAACACAGAAACGTGACCATGCACACACACACAGTCACACAAAGAGACAAATCACACACACACGCACATGCACACACACACACAAACCCCTAAATTGTTTCCTGTTGGAGGATGTGCATCATTATACCAGCGCGCATCACAGAGAAGAGGTGTGAATGGTTTGTGTTTTCAAAACACATGAAAACAGACAAATAGTAGTGCACACAAGAGGCATTCAGCACAGGGGGGTCTTTTACTATGAATTGAGAGTAAAGGGGCTGAATTGTGTGAACAGTTGGGGGTCCTTTTCACAGGTAAGGACCCCTGCGAGGCAGCCCATTGTGTGCCTGTCCAGTAAATGGAGGACGGTGGGCACAAAGGCGACAATTGCTATATGCTAGGCAAAACATAAAGGTGTCAGGCAAAGACAGGTTGTGCTTAAAGACCACTATTCTCCTTCGGGAGCAGTGATGACCGCTAATTACAGGGAAGGGGGGCTGAGTGGGGGTAGGAGGGCTATTTTTGTGCCACAGAGAGATGTTTTTTGAAAGAAAAGGCCTTCATTATAGGGGCAGCTGGGGCAGTTTGAATCTCTGCCTGCGCGCGTCTGTGTGTGTGTGTGAGAGAGAGAGTGTGAGTGTGTGTTTGTGTGTGTGCATAGGGGTTTGTGGGTGAATTGGGGTGTGTATTTTTCCAGGATGTGTGTGTGTGGATAGTTTCGTCTCCACACACTTTTGTCTCATGTGCGTGAATCCCCTCGCTTCACAAAGCGCCTGCGTTTGACCGATGTGTCATCAGTGTGAAAACACGGAGAATGGAGACCCCCTCTCCTGTCCCGCCGCATAAAGTCGCTCCCTCACAGCGGAGAGGGTCCCCACCCCCTCCCCCGTCGTCTCCAAGTCTGCGTCTATTCACCGCAGCTGCCCGAAGGTCAGCGCTAACACTCCTGCTGTCTTCCTGTGGCACGACCTGTCACCCTCAGCGGCTATAGGTGTGAATACATGACAAAAAAGTTCTATGGCATCCCGCAAATATACACACACACGCCACGCAGTCACACCTGGTGGGCGAAGACTTCTGCGTGCTGCCGAAGGCCCTGCTCCACCTCCAGCTTCTGAGACATTTCTGTGAATTCCTCCGTGACAAGCTGGGAGACTGGCAGACACACACACACACATGCACACACACACACACACAGATACACAAAATTATGTGGTGCAGTGGTGTGAATTAAAAATTAACGTCACAATGTTCCAAAGGTATCAGGACTCACCTCGTTTGATCTTATTCATTGTCTTGCTCTGTTTGTTCATTTTCCTCAGTATGGCTTCCTTCTCTGCAAGCTCCACAGCGAGCTGGGAGGAGAAAGAAGTTAAAAGGCACCATGGTGTACGCTCAAACTCACACACACTCACACACACACACACACACACACACACACACAGAGCTGTTGGTTGGTGTTACCTGCTCTTTGAGCCGGTCCTGCTCGCTGCTCAGAGCCTCAACTTGTTGCTGCAGCTGCAGCTTCTCAGCCAGCAGACTGTCCACTGACGCCTGCAGGTCTGACACACACACACACACACACACACACACACACACACACACACACACACACACACACATCAGAGATGAAAAAACACCCTCTGAAAGTTCAGGTGACTAATTGTTCAGTCTCTTTGTCCCAACACCACGGCACATCGTATGTATTTGCAATCCTTTACAGTTACATAGACATAGTTACTAATCAATATGTTGGTGATATGTTGGTGATTACAAAAGGCTACATCCACATATATTGTTTTTGGTAAAACGCTTAGATTTCACTCTGTTGCTTTGCATCTTTTTCACCGTGCAGGAACGTCTTCTTCTGGCAGATTTCCAGACAACGAAGCTGTTGGGACAAATTTGAGTGCAGTAGCATGAACAGAAGGAGCCGTCTCTACACGTCTAGTCATTCTCTATTCATTTGGGAGCATGCGCTCACATTTTGAGCGTTTTGCTTGATTGGTTCTGTTCTTTGGATTTGCACCGCCTCTCATTTGCCAGTCAAATCGATGCACATTCCTCTGAGCAGCCGGTCTAAACACTTCTGATTGGTTTAAAAATCAAAACATTCTTAGTTCAAGTTCTCCTAAAGAACCCTATAAAGCCATTTGTGTCATATATGATAGACATTTTCAATTCCGTTTTTTGTTTTCAGTTTAATCAATACTTGGCCAAAATACTGTTGTATACCTTTGAACATGTCCCCTGTTCACCCTGGACCATACCACTGGCACTTCAAGTACATATCATATATCATACACCAGAAAGGTCGTGTAATAACATATTTTTTGAAATTTTTTATAGATATATTTTGTTATAGGACTAAATAAAGCGTTAAATTTCAAAAAATTGGAATTTTCTGCCAATTCTTTCATAGTTCAGGCTTTATAGGGTTAATAAAGGTTTGACAGTCAGTGATGAGTTCTGATGTGCGGTTTACACTGCCTATGACTCTCCAGCGTTATTGTCCACTTAATAGAAAGGTAATCAAAAGTAATATGTTACATTACTTTGATGAAGTAATTAATATAGGACATTATTTATTTGACAGGGTAACTAGTAATCTGTAACCTGTTACATTTCAAAAGTAGCCACTGGTTGGCAAAAAAGCCTCTTACAAAATGTCAACACAGTCATTTGTTTCCTCTTATCGGTCATGAAGCAGCACGTCTGCCGTGTCGCCGTGTCTCCCGTCACGTCAGCCAGAGATGTTCCATGTATTTGCATTTCTTCACATAAAGCACGGCCTGTTGGCCCTCCATATTTCATGAGGATGGAGTCGCTAATGTCATCACTTTCTCATTAATATAACATAGCGGTTTAACACGCTCCGAAATAGGTGCTTACATACCATGTGATCAAAGAAATGCAAATATAAGGAACATCATTGGCTGAGGTGCCTAACCCTATAAAACCTGAACTATGAAAGAATTGGCAGGAAATTCCAATTTTTTGAAATTTAACGCTTTATTTAGTCCTATAACAAAATATATGAAAAACAAAAAAATTTAGAAACATATGTTATTACACGACCTTTCTGGTGTATGATATATGATATGTACTTGAAGTGCCAGTGGTATGGTTCAGGGTGAACAGGGGAAGTGTTCAAAGGTATACAACAGTATTTTGGTCAAGTATTGATTAAACTGAAAATAAAAAATGTGAAAATGTGGATCATATATGATACAAATGACTTTATAGGGTTAAAGACGTGAACAAAAGTACTGCTTCTACATGCATTTTTATACTGTTGTTGCTGTACTGACAAGCATTTTGTGAAGTGAAATTGTTAGTTTAGCTGGTTATGTCTAATGCCATGGTGATATAATGGGAGGCTCAAGTGTCTTTTTGTCATTTTTTATTAATTGTTGCACTCCTGTGAGTCCAGATTTTGAGTTATCACTTGCTTTGGTAGCATGTACGACAGTATTTTGAATCAGTGTGGGGAATTTGAATGCAGCTTTTCAGGATGTTAATGTAAAAAAAAAAAAAAAAAAAAGACTTTTGATGTAGTCTTATCATTGCAAGGTGCCTCGAACTTTTTTTTTTTTTTTCTTTTTTTAGTCATACTTTTCCATCTGAAAAACACCTGTTGATTGAGTTTTGGCCTCTGAAATTTCTTGCACTAAGTAACAATTCAAATTTGATTCTGATTTTGGATCCAGTTGATTGCAGCGGATTAGCTTCATTTGGTGAATTCAGATCATCAGCTCAACCTTGGAGATACGTCAAGCTGCAGTTTTACACAAATAGCTCTCAGGCAGGAGTGTTATGTAAAGAACTCCAGATCTTTTCTATGACTTTAACCCGAGTAAAAACCCAAACCTAAACACAACGATCTCCAACCAGTTTGAAAACTATTGTGGGTCTGTTGGTCTCCGTGCTCCAACTTTTTTCGGCTAACCTGTGATCTTGACCTGGCTCTGCAGCAGCGTCTCCTCGTTGCTGCTGTCGTCCGGACCCTCAGGACCCGCGTCAGCGCTCGGGTCAGTCTGCAGGTCAAAGGTCATGTTTTCAGGCAGCTCCGGGATGAGCGGCATCAGCATCTGGCTCCTCCTCTTCAGGACCTTGTTCTCCGTGGTCACCTAGGTAACAGAGAGGATGGCGGTGTGTGTGTGTGTGTGTGTGTGTGTGTGTGTGTGTGGAGGTTGCATGGCTTTTTATTTAGCCTTATTGGTTTAAAAAGGACAAGGACAGGCAGCAGTACAACGACAACATGGAATATAATGTTTTAGACGGTGTGCAAACTGACGCCATTATGTTTTACCATTATTGTTTATCATTATGTGTGTATTTATATTTAGCACAAAACTGAAACCAGCGTAGATTTACAGAACAGTTATTATTTTTCATATTGCTTGCGTTTGATTTGTCTGGAGAGGATTTGACAAGACAGGACACACCTGGACGGGGCTGGATGGGATAGGACAGGGTGTCAATAGAGCCACCTTGACAGCCTGCGCCTCATATCTTTCTTGGCAGATGTCATCAATTTGGACAAGACAGGACAGGATAGGATAGAACAGGGCAGGACAGGACAGGGCAGGATGGTACAAAACAGGACAAGGCAGGAGAGGACAGGAGGGAAAGAGACAGAATCATATGGGATGCATAGCCAAGCATAGATCGAGATTTACATACAGGAACCTTCATCTTTCACGCGCATTTTGGAAAACCGTCTTTGGTGCGGCTCACGAGGCTGAGACAGAGCCGGACGGGACAAGAGGTTGAGGAGACACAACAGGGACTGATGGGTTTGGACAGAACGGGACGGGATGGGACGGGACAGGATGGGGACAGAGTGTCAGGAGAGCTACCTTAACAGCCAGCGCCTCGGCACTTTCCCTGCAGGAGCGCTCAACCTGGAACTGCATCTCTAGGACGTCCATCTCCTTCAGCAGCTGGCAGGAGACTGGGGGGACGAAATGACAGTCCAAATCAAGATGTGACAATAGAGATTATGGAGAATGATGAAGAGAAGAGAAGAGGAGAAGAGAAGAACTGAATGGAGCCTCTGTGGCCTTAAACGGGGGCAAATAATAATAACAAGATAATAAAAATAATAAGATAGTAAAACTAATAAGAAGAAGAACGGATGACTGAATTGAATTCTCACCTCGCTCCAGCTCAGCCAGCCTCTCATTGGCTTCATCTCTCTGTTTCTCCAGGATCTCACACTGTCAGCCAGTCAGCATACAGGAAACGGATATGCAAAGAATTCACAGAACAGCAAATCATATTTATTTTTGTTTCAAACAACTTTGACGTTATTGTGATTCCGTAGCTTTTTGTGCAGTTGTATCCTTATCCAAAACAGTGTGCAAGATTTGAATGTAGTCCCCAGCCATTGCATCAGCCAGCGGTAACTCTGAGCGGTCAGTCAGCAGAACAGAAGAGCAATCTCACTTGCATTGTTTATGCATGTTTCATACATTTTCTTGATTTAAGGAAGCCAGTACAAAACGCTGTGCCTCTCACTCAGTTAGCACTGCTTTCCGAGCGTCCTGAGGGCCAGATGCAATTACATACAATTTAACAGTCTTTTGTAGTATGTGCAATAAACTCACTTCATTTGCACAGATAATAAGTTACTTTTTTGGCACTTTAAGATAAGATAAGATAAGATAAGATAAGATAAGATAAAATAAGATAAGATATTCCTTTATTAGTCCCACAGTGGGGAAATTTCCAGCATTACAGCAGCAAAGTGGATAGCAAAGTATGAAGCATAATAAATAAATAGCAATAATTAGCCCAATTACTGACTTGAGCATTTTAACCAAGCAGTTCAACCCAACCTCTGTTGTTGCTTATTTTTATGCTTACTGTTTTTGATGTTTTATTATGCTTGTTTTATTGAGGAAAATGTCCCATGCAGGACAATAAAAATCTGAATTTGAATCTGAGGACAGAGTGTTTTTCTACGTGAGGATGATATTTTCAGCCACATTACACACAGCGATACCTGAATGTCTCCTTCATCGTCAGAGGATAAACTGCTCAGCGCATCAGAGTCTGCGGGAAAAGCACATGATTTTATCTTTCCAAAACCGATGCATGGGGCTGTGGCAACATAACAGAGCAGGCCTAGTGGGAGCAGAGGTATCTGCCCACTCTCACATCCTCTCAGTGCGATGTGAAGAGGAAGTACGGGACGTCTGAGGGAGGCCGGCCTGACGAACACAGGAAGTGAAATCACAGGATGATCACACTTTTCACTTTCAGTGTCCTCTCTGTGACTCTCTTGCCAGTAACTAGGACTGCTAAATTTAAAATATAGAAATGCATTATTCCAATGTTATAAATAAAGGAATGTGGAGAAGTACAAGAAAGGCAACTAAGCAGTTTTTCCAAAATGAATCCACTATGTCAAAAAAGTGATCCCAAGTCTTATAAAGTGACAGGCTGAACAAAATGAAAAGGAAATTATGACCTTTTAAAAAAACTGTAGCCAAAAAAATAAAAAATTTAAAAAGTCATTAGTTTGGTTTGTTTGTTTGTTTACGCATTTAACAAAACTTTATCAACTCTACAATATAAAACTAGCAGGGAAACGTGAGTGAGAATTGCCTAAAAACCCGGTGAAAAGTGACATTCTCCAGACAGCATATCACTGGAAATAAATATATGCAATTTTTATGTGTCATACCAATAATTTAAGTACAAGAAAAAGACAAAAATGTAAACATAACATTACACAAGAATGATGGATTAAGTTACAGTCATAAGACACTCACAAGTTCACAAAATGAACTGAGGAACTGAACCCTAAACCTTAACCCTTTTGAGTGATGAACTTAAGGGTAATGGGGTTTTTTTCCCACCAAAATGCAGAACACAGCACTGTAACATCTTAGTAGTCTTCTCTTGCAACCAAATTAAAATGACACCATAAAGTACTTGATTTGATAATTACACTGCTGTGGAGATTCAAACTCCATTAGATCTCATTGTACGACTTCACATCACACCTTCACTGCACCAGTCTTACCTGCAGCCGCGATCTCCTCACCTTGGACCCACATCTTGCTGTCTTTACTGCCGCGTGCTTCACCCTCAAATGTGAGTTAAGGTGCATATTCCAGCACAAACAAAACTAAGTGTGTTTCCTCTCTGTGCAGCACTCAGCTTATCAGCAACTGGGAATTTCTGCTTAAGCCCAGCCCTTCAGCCGTCATTAAAAAAAGAGGAACTGAAGATGCAGTTTTTTTGGTTAAGATGTCAAAAAAAAAAAACTTCATTAACAAGAGCCTGATGTGGTTTAATTGATGAGTTGCAGATTCAGCATGACAGTTTGGACAAATAAAATAGCAACAAGAGTATCAATAAGCCACCAGTTATATGTCATATTGATATATCTATTGACATTCTGTTGTGTGTGTTTGCTGAATTTAAACAGACATGTCACTCTAGTTGATATTGTTGGACGCCTACTGAGTTATTATGAAACCCACCAGAGTTCTGGGCAGGAGCCACCCACTTGGTTAAGCTGAGGCTTCTGGTTGGCTGAGGGCTTCTGCACAGCCTCTTTTAGCAACAAGCCAACACATTTCTTTAGCCAATCACAGCACTAGTGGGTGTATCTTCCCAGAACTCCAGTGGGATCCATAATAACTTTTCACAGAGGTGTTTTTGAAATTGTATTTATGGCTTATTGATATTGTACTGAACTCTTGTTGATATTTAAATTATCATTTGATATTGTGTTGAATATCTATAGGCCAGGGGACTGTCCAAAAAAGGTGTTACCGATAGTTTTTATGCATGCCTTAAGCACAAAAACAAAGCGAGAAGGATTTTATTGTGTCTCTTTTCTGCACATTTGATCACATTTGCATACTGTGAATGCTGCTCTGGCCTCCAAGAGAGTGCACTGGTCTTAGATTTTGCTTGGGATGCTGCAGTTTAGCCACAGGGGGAGGTGTCAGCGAAAGCTTCCCTGCACTCAGTCCCTTTTCATCCTATGAAAAAAAGGGGAATGTACTCTGTATGCGGTCTCTGAGGGACGACACTGTCTCTTTACAGCAAGATCAGTGTCATTCAACCAGCCGGGGCAAAGGTAACCATGCTTTTATTCATCTATTAGCATCTTCACTCAGAGTTCATGACCTCTGGGAACCAAAGGTCTGAGGACATGACGAAGAGGGTCATGGGGATGATGATGATGATGACGTGGCGCTGACGCTGCTGCTGCTGATGGCACACATTCCTCCGGGAGAAGCTCTCAATAATTCAGAAACATCAAATTTCTCATCTCTCGCTCCTGTTTTATTAATCCACTCATCTTCTTAAGAGTCCATAATGTTTGTTTCTCCTGTAGAAACAGATATCAGGGTCAGGGTTCATTTGTTTTATAGTGCTGGCTGGGTTTGCTCGATCAGCACAGTTAAGTGAGGGTCAAGTGAGCGGTCAGTCACAGAAAAGCATATTTCATTACTTTTGAATGTTTTATAAAATTGTTTTTTGTGGATGTTACTGTAATGTTAATGCTTTCAAATTAATGTTTCAATCTGCAGACCTCGCAGTAAATAAATGAATCCATATCAGTGACATGCAGGCAAGTCCATGCTGAGTTGCACTATAACCCAAAAGTTAACAATGGTGAGTCATAACATCAAACATCTCCATCTTGACAAGCCATTGAGTCTCATAGTCAGTGTTAAAATGCTGTTTTTCTGAAAAAGTGGGGGAAAAAATCTTCCAGTGGGATGAGGTATGAGGTGGGATAAGGTTTTTAGTGGGAACCAGTGGGTTCCCAGAAATATGTTGAATATGTTGAAACAAGGCAGAATGAGGCCGATCAGCCCACTAGAATCAAGAAAATGACACTTGATTGAAGAAAACTCATTGGAAACAAGTGGGATTATATCATCCGACTGGCAGACACACACACATACACACACACACACACACACACACACAAATCAAAATCACAACAGGAAGTGCAGAGGACCAAACCACTATGTAGCATGAAAGGGGGAACAGAAGTGCCGCCAAAAATATACTGTATGATGATTTATATGTATATAATTTTGTTTCCAATGAGACAACTTTCCCTTTCCCCAGCATTGGTGGTGGTGGTGGTGGTGGTGGTGGTGGTGGTGGTGGTGGTGGTGGTGGGGGGGGGGGGGGGGGGGGGGGGGGGGGGGGGGGGGGATCCTGCCTGTTTCAGCACTTTGGTGGAGTTACTAATGAAGGCTGCGGTCTTCGCTCAGACCCTCACAGATTCTTTTGTCGTACTGTGATTTATTTCTTTTATGAGTTGTATCGACACATGAATCACCGACTCAGGCCTAAACAAACCAAACAAAACAAGCAATCATTTGACCCCAATTTTCCTCAGAGGAGAGACTTGACCACACGGACATCCGAGCAGGAAATATAGAAACCACTGACAACAACTTTTCATTTCTAGTTGGAATGACAAATATGGCTTTCCCCCATGCGCAAAGACGCAATTTCAGGTTCATTCAGTGGTTAATGATTTTATTATTTATTTATTTGTCTGCATTTGTAATGGAAAGGAATGTAATAATTCTTCAACAAGTGGCAAGTGGATTTTTTTTTTTTTTAAACAGGATGTTTTGAAGTTCACAAACATTACGCAGTACGTTAACATCAGCAGTTATTTTCTAATATTCACTTTTCTTTTTTTTAATGACAACAATACTCTCTGCTGGCCTTGAATAACTGATAGTCTTATATGTTTCATAAGTTGACCACAGGCTTACTTTCAGTACAAACGGAAGAAATATTTTGAATGATTATTCACAGGCGTTATAATTAACTGAGGAGACCTAATTTCAAACGCTGGTCTTAAATCACCTTCTGGATATGCATGAGAAGCCCGACAGGGACAAATGCTATTGTGATTCCTGGCAGTGGTGTCCTTGTAATTAATGGCTGTTATCTGTCTCAGTGCGCTGCCCTCTTGCAGGCACCACCTGAGCTCTGCAGCCCCACCAAACCCTCCTCCAGCCTGTCAGCCTGACCTTTACTAATGAATCTTCACCGTCCTAGTAAAGGTGAAATTGTCACTTAACATTAGCTGTTGTCTGGTGTTTCATGCAGTGGGTGACATTGTCAGAAACTCTGGCCTCATTAAAAAAAAAAATGGCTCCTTAAATTCCGTTTAAACAGAGCCAAGAGATTTTATTTATTTAATTTTCAAGGAGGCCCTGTTGACTTTGGATTAGGTTTAGGTAAAGCTTGGGTGCAGGATGTGTTTGTTTCATTTAAAGGCTGGGTACTTTCTGAACAAATTCATTTTTATTGAAAACATTAATCATATATTCATGAAGAAAAAAGGTAAACTGTAACACAAATGGTTCAGGGCAGTTTTACACATTCGCCATACATGAAAATTATGGTTATAATTTCCCTGATTATCTTATTGCCAATGTTAGATTTTAAGGAACAAGATATTTCCCAGTATTTTTAATAAAAGTTCATATGTATATGTTTTCATCTCCCATGTAAAATGAAGGCAGGTTAGCCTAGAAAAGCCATACACTGGTCATGTGAATTCACCTTTTTCCAAACTTAAAACTTAGTGGAAATTTCATTTATTTTTACTTATGTCACTCAAATTTACAGCTTCTCCCATTGCATATGTGACTTAAGCAAGATTTATTTGTTTGTTTGTTTGTTTGTTTGTTTTGTTGGTTGGTTGCTGGTGATGAGGATCTGGGTTGCACTCAAAAATGAACCAATGATTATTCTTCTTGACTTATTCAGTTACAATTAATCCCAAGTTATGCATAAAATATTATCCACTTTAATAAATGTAGACATCAAACCATGTGCTCAAGCATGTAACATACATTCACGTACCTTTTCCTTCCAAATAACAATTTCTACCAGAAACAAGATCGATTATTGATTTCAATCGATTATGTGCGCTGTTACCGAACACGGTGTGTGCTTGGGACCGACTCCGCCCACCTGGTGCGCCGCGGCGTTCACAACGAGAAGACACACGCATTTTGATTACGGATCATGTGTCCGGGTTTTTGTTTATGAACCATCTTCTTGCTCAAAAGCTCGCTGTCAGAAGTGGGATTCGAACCCACGCCTCCAGGGGAGACTACGACCTGAACGTAGCGCCTTAGACCGCTCGGCCATCCTGACTCGTGACGACATCACATACAACATATTTTCAGATTTTAACAATCACACTGAAACCACGCAGTGTGTGTAGTTGCATTAATTCCCTGGCGTTGTCTGGATGAACGGCACATTTTCATCACACATTTCTGAATTAGGTAATTAACTGGTCTATTTAACGTCTATGAGGAATTAATTAAATGTTTATTGTAGGTCTTACAGCGCAGTCCGACGGCCCTGCGGCTCAGCCTTGATTGCTGCAGCCCTTCAGAGAGCCGGGCTGCAGCAATCAAGTCCAAGTTTATTGTTCCGCGCCTTATACAATATCTGAAAGCAATTAAAAAGCTCGTGGCCCTGGCTCCCTCCCCTTAAATAGATTAAAGTTGTGGCTGCAGGATTAAAGGAATAATATAAACTTAACGTACAAAACGGTTTCAGAGCCTTTCACACAACTCACTCTTTAGCTGGCACTGGCTGGCTTTCTCAAGATTTATAGGGATATTAGGGTGTTTTTTTTTTTTTTCAGTATAGGACACGTCTAAATTTAGATTAGCCATTCCTTTTGAGTTAAGGTGGTAATCCAGTTGCGACAGAGTCAAATTACCCCAGTTAACTATAAATATACCTGTTGGCTTTGGAACCACATTGAGCAGGACTCCAGTTTCAAAGTGCATGTCAATCTATCCATCTGAACTTTATTTAACCAGGTAAATCCTGAGATTGGAAGGAAGAAAAAAAATCAAGATACTGCACTGTATCTTCTTGCTTTCCTCTCCCTCTCTCTCTCCATCTCGCCTCGCTGACACACCAAAAACACGCCTGGCATCCTGTAAACCTCCAAACCTGGCGACCCCGCCCTTCATCCGCTTCCACACCACAAGACTTGGCTCTAATGCCCGCCTGCTGTTGATACACATCTCTATTTAAAAGCAGAGGTTTAATGAAGCTTAAAAGGCTGCTTCGGCATGGGGATACATCTCTGCTGCTGCTGCTGCTGCTGTGGCATCTGCAGCCAGCGTCTGGTTGTTTAATACCCAGAGCTGATGTGACAGATCGTTGGGTTTTAACACCAGTGATCTGATGTGTTTTTCTCTGATGGGAGAGGTGGAGGCCATGATTATCTGATGGGTGACTGTGCAGTGTGTGTGTGTGTGTGTGTGTGTGTGTGAAAGAGAGAGAAAGACTGACAAGGAGAGAGAGCGTGGTGAAGCACTGCTAAATTATACATACACTGCAAAAAAAAAAAAAAAGTCTCCAACTAAACAAGTGTTAAAATTATTCTTTTCTTTAAACAATGAAATATGAAATAAACCCAATTCCTCCCATTACTTTTTAACATGTTTGAGGTTTTTATTTTCTGGGAATAAGTATAAATAAACAAGGCAGAATAAGGCAGATCAGCCTGTTAGTATATATTAAAAAAAAAAAAAAAAAAAAAAAGACACGATTCAAGAAAATTATGTAAACACGTTGATTAGCATTGGAAACAAGTGGGATTATCTCATTCCACTGGCAGATTTTATCACTAGTTTGAAGAAAACAGACTAAAACAGGGATTTTTTTGCAGTGCATGTACCCTATACTCTCTTTCACTCCCTCACACACACACACACACACACACATACACACATTCACCTGCTCCGGCTCTGCCTCGCCTTGCCCCGGCCTACTCAGCACTAATGACTGTGTGATAGGATTATCCGGGCTTTTAGCAGCACCACAGCTGCAGCTGACAGAGAAGCTGACCTCCAAAGGTCAAGCCGGGGTCAACAAGATGTCGGTGGGGTCGTGACCTTTGCTCAGATGAGGCACAAGACAACCTTATTGGAGGGAGGAGGAGGAGAGGGAGCGAGAGGGGCGGGGGGGGGGGACAGATTTGAGGAGCCGAGAGCCATAAAAAAGGAGATTTTGAACCGAATGGTGACATAAAGACAGACAGGACGCATGTTGTGGATGAGAAACGATGAGGGAGGGAGGGAAAGAGGGCGGAGGGAGGGAGGGATGCCTTTGGAGGAGGGAGACGGGATGCAATGTGACAGAGAGGCCTCGCAGATATCGCTGGCCTCCTGGTGACTCCACTGTACGCTGGAAACACAAACAAACTGCCACCGCCGCCGGGCCCATTCACTTTAATGTGAGACTCCTTTTCTCTCTCTCTCTCTCTCTCTCTCTCTCTCTCTCTCTCTTTCCCTCCTATAAAAGCTGTGTCCGCACCATTATGTTTTGTCCAAACAAACACCAACACATTTTATGTTTCCCTGAAAACAGAAGGATATCATTCTCCGTGACCTCAGACTATGCCTTGGCCATCTGGCACGGACCACTGGGGATTTTTATATACACTTAATGGGAATTTTAATCAGTGGACACCGTTTACTGCTTTACACAACATCCTATAGTCACAGTTATATTATACGCTGGAAAAAAAATCTCCCTCTTAACAAGTCGTTTAGTCTCATACTCAACATTAAATTCTTGTTTTTCCTCAAACAAGGGAAAAAATATGCTAATGGGATGAGATAATCCCTCTTGTTTCCAGTGCCGGATTTTTTTCTGGGAACAAGAATAAATATGTTGAAACAAGGCAGAATAAGCCCACTAGGATCAAGTAAATGACACTTGATTCAAGAAAATTCTGCAAGTTGATTAATATTGGAAACAGGTGGGATTATTTCATCCCACTGACAGACTTTTTTTTTTTTTTTACCCTTTTTGAAGAAAAATAAGATTTTAGCACCAAATAAAATAACAAATGACTTGCTAAAATGGATTTTTTTTTGCAGTGTAATATTCTATAATTCCTTGTTTTGTTGTTATGAGCTCACACACACACACATACACACACACGAGAAACACACATTTGTGGCTGCAGGTGTAAATGAATTAGTCCAGTCTGATCTGACTGTCTCACTGCTGAGAATAGCAGCCTGTGAGTCAATTCCCTGCGGGGGATTTGTCTCCACATTAGTTTAGACGGGGGGATGATGACCGAGGACCGAGGAGTCTATTAGAGTGAGTAAATGACAATATTCTCCAGTGATTAGTTTCACCACACACGCACACACACACACACACATACATACACACATTCACATGCTGGCAAGATATTTGCAAATGGCCACATGTTCTGCGGTGCATCCAATACTAGCGAGTGACTTCAAACCGTGCTGTTGTCGGCTGGTATTGATCACCCTGCCACCTTGAAATATTACACCTTCAAGTCACACTGGGCCACTTGTTGCTAATTCCCTGATCCAGTATTGTGAGATTATGCCACTATTGATAAATTACTCTCAGTATGAGTAGAAGCTCAATATTTAAAATGCAACATAAAAAAAATCTCCTTGTTATTTAGTCTCATATTTAGTCATAATATCATGTTTTTCTTCAAACAAGGTAAAAAAAAAAATCTGCCTTTGGGATGAGGTAATGCCAATCATAATTTTCTTAATCCCAGTGCCTTTTTCTGCCTGGGTGCAACATTATTATACTTGTTGCCACAAATTAATACTAAAACAAGTGAAACTGCATTGGAAATAAGTGGGATTATCTCATTGTACTGGCATATTTTTTCACTTGTGAGTGGAAAAACTGAATCTGAGATTTGACACGGAGATTTTTCACGGTGCAAGCTGCATCCCCTGACCGAGCTGCAGACCAGAGCTGCGGGTCGCTGTGGCTTTTCCTCGTTTGTTTCTGTAGGTGTCGCTCTAACTCTGCGTTGTGCCACCTGTTGCACCGCAGCGGCTCCTTCCAGCAGCCAAACCGAGACTTAACGGCTCAAGATTTCCTGCTGTAAGCTCTAAAAGAGATTCTGGGATTCTGCTGAGCAAAAGAAGTCACACAACCGAAACAAAAAAAAAAAAAGAATAAAAATAAAAAACTGAGGAAAGTTTCAATGAAGAAAATCAGATGCTGCATAATCCACCACCAACTTTGTTGCCTGATATTTTTCTGACTTCTGAAACTTGAATTTGCACATCACAGTGAGCGAATGGGGAAATCAGTCATAAATATTAAGCATGGGCCTGCGTGTTTCATTGCTCCAGTGCGAGCTCTCACCACATGTGAGGCCCACTGTGAATCCCAGACGTACCACAGCGTCCTCCATCTGGCCGTGATAACCACATCGCCGTCTCACAGTGATGATGTCAGAGGGGAAGCCGCCTGCTGAAGCTGGCACCGGGTGGCACAGACGGCCGATCACCGTCTCAGGCTCCCGACAGGAGCGGAAGCAGGGTGTCTGGCCAGGGCAGGCACACACACACACACACACACACACACGGGCACTGTCTGAGGCCCAACAGTGGACGCACTGAGACAAACACACACACACACACAGGCATACAGATAATGCATTCACACACACACACAGTCAGGAGACACAGCAGCTGACAGACTGGCATACTGAAGCAGGAGCTCACATCACAATGTTTTGTTTTTTCAAATTCATGGTTTCTAAATAACATGAATACCTTCTAAGACAGTTTGACTTTTCTCTTCTCTCTGTAAACTTTGGCCACCTCGTCCCGGACTCGACTCTGGACTCCTTCAACTTTGTAAACCACGTCCGTTCTTCACTACAATTCCAACAATTCCAGCAATTAACAGACCAACCTAAGCCTCCTCATGGTCTCACAGGCCTATTTGCCCTGTAATACTCCTAAGTTTTTAAATCATAACTTCTTTTTTTCACACAGCCCCTTTATGGATTGTCCTTTAAACTCAAATTACCATCAGAGAATAAAGTTTATGGCAGGAAGACGTCTGATTATTTCTCTGGCATCTATTCAGCTTTTTGGATGTTGGATGTTGGATGTTGCAATACCGTATAATAGAATAGCACAACATGGACTAGTATAGAGCAGCAAATGTGTTTATACAAAGCAATGCAATGCTAAAAAATGATAATAGTGAAATCAGACATACACGAAACATACAGAACAACGCACACACACACACACACACACACGTTTTTTCAGTCACATGGCTGAAAGTTGAGCCTGAGCGTTGGACAAAGCATGAATTTGAGCACAGAGTATTGAAGCTGAAAAACAGTAAAACAACAAATAACTGCAGGGATCACCGGGCCGAGGTCGCTCAGCAAGTTAACTGTATGTATAATACTCAGAAAGAGGGCATTTTTTTTCTCTCTCTTTTTTTTTTCTCTTGGCTTGTGTCTGCAGTAACAGTTGAATATGAACGTGACCCTCCTTGCTCTCCTCTGCCCTGTCTCTCTCTCTCTCTCTCTCTCTCTCTCTCTCGTCTCCCAGCCTGTCTCACCCACTCGCTGGCTCGGCTGAAACTCTGAGTTTGCCGGGTAATTTTTAGAGCAGTGCGCTGTTGGCAGCCTCAGTCACCACAGATTTTCGTTTGGATCGTGGAACTACATCAGCAGTGCATTCTCACAAAACAGTTCAAGCTCTGGAGACAGGACGTTGTCCAGCAGCTCATTTATTTTAATATCATCGCTCCATCAGTCTATTCTGAGAAATGGGCCTCATATGCATTTTGTGTGTATGTGTGTGTGTGTGTGTGTGTGTGTGTGTGTGTGTAAAAGCACATTTGCACAGTGGAGTCTCCACAAGGCAGCAAGAGAGAACTGTTTTCAAAAAGTTGCAAGAAGTGCAACACACAGGAGTCGTGTAGTGTGGACCTCACAAACTGCCCGTCCTAACAAGTCATTTAAAGTTTTCTTTAATTTATTCTGCCTTGTTTCAGTATATTTATATTCGCTCACAGAAAAAAAAAACTGAAACAAGTGAAACTGCATTGGAAACATGGGGATTTCATCGAACATGAGACTAAATGAGTCGTTACAATGTAGGTTTTTCAAAGTGGCAGATATTTTTGTTTTATGGGTGATCTGCAGGCAAAGTGTTTAAAAAAATGGAATTTAAAATTTTGCATGACAATCTGTTATAATGAAACGTATTTCACTGTGAATTTGATCATTTTTTTTACAAGGTAGTTTGAAGTATTTCTAAGTATCTTCATTTAACCAAACTATATTTCCGCTGAGGATGCATTCACTGTAGTCCAGTTGAAATATGAAATAACTGGTAGCCTGCAGAGCTATGCTGTCAAACCAGCCTCCCAAGCACTGAAATATGCAACATCTCAATTAGTGCAGATGAGTTACAACATTAAGCTCATAACACGGCTGTATTTTTACATTAAAAAAAAAAAAATGCATTGCTTCACATGTGGAAAATAGCTAATCTCCATCTGTTGTGTGCAGTGCAGAGGTCACTGATTTACAGCAAAACAAGATTATGATCATGTGCCAAAAAATATGCACAGTAAAACATAACATACTGCTGTAGCTTTGGGGGTGCCACTTACAATACTACAACACAATAATAATAATGTTAATAATAATAGTAATAATAATTAGGTTACATTAAGGTTACAATAATTAGGTTGTAAACGTTTTATAAATCATTAATAAAAAAAATCAGACACAAGCTATAATACAGTTTTCATACATCGATGCAGGCTCACTATTCAGCGGCATCAAGTAAAGTAAAATAAGCAACTAGCAGGATCTGAGTTTTAAGAGAACAGATGACTCGATCTTGCCAAATAGTGAGCCTGCACTGACAAATGAAAACTGTGTTATAACTTTGTGTTATAAAGCATCTAAAACTTAATTAATAACCTAACAGTGAACAGTTCAGAAGCCCTTATTGTGAAGTGGTAACACTGGAGGATGCATGATGACACAAGGCAGGAGGAGGAGGAGGAGGAGGAGGAGGTGGGATGACCAGACTCACATGTGAGCAACACCCGTCTGTCTGTTTGGATCATCCCACCTCGTCGTCCGCCCCACAACATCATTATCCTCTCTCTGCTTTTCTTTCACTTGTATTTTCTCTGCCACCTGTATTTCTCTCAGCTGATATCTCTCTCGCATCTCATTTTCTCTCTTTCCCACGTTCCATCCATCTCTTAAATCTCTCCTCCTCTTCTCTTTTCCCTGCCTGATTCCTGTCTTTCAAACTTTTCTCTCTCCTTCCTTGCTTCCTCCCCTCGCCTCACTCTTCCAATCTCAATCCTGTCTAGCTCCTTGCTAAATTTCCTCTCTTTTTCCTCTTCTCTTTTCTTTTATCTCATTCTCTCTCTCCTTCTCTCAGTCCTCTCCATCTCTTTCTCTTCCTCGCTCTTTCTCACGCTTTCCCTCCTTCCATCCCATCCTTCCTCCTTCCCTTCACCTCTCCCCGCTTGGCCTTTTTTTTTCTCTTCACCTTCTTCGCTATTTCTCACCCTTCTCCTCCCTCACTCTCCCTCCTTCCCTGCCTTCATCTCCTCCCTCCTCCTCCTCCTCCTCCTCCTCTCTCTGTGCAGCTGGTGGGGCCCTAACCTCCATTAGTCCTGACATGCAGAGGCACTGATTCTGTAAAGGTCGTGACCCCTCGCAGCGGGCTTCGCCAGGGCTTAGTCCTACACACTCACACATCTGCGTGCCCACTGCGTGCAGAGCTCGCCCTCACACAACACACACACACACACACATACACACACACACAGGCGTACATACACACCAGCATCCACTTATATGCATCGTGACATAAAAATGCACACATGATTATGTACACACACGCACGCACATTCGCACACACACTTTGGCCTGCTTTTATCATGCTGACAGCCCGTACCCCCCCCACACACACCCCTTCCTCAATAGCACCAACTGACTGTACAGCTGCTGTGTGTGTGTGTGTGTGTGTGTGTGTGTGTGTGTGTGTGTGTGTGTGCGTGTGTGTGTGTGTATGTCAGATGTGCAGTGAGAGAAATCCTGCTTAATTGGACTGCTACAGGCTTGGGAAAGACCCACTGCCATTCTCTTCTCCCTCTGGCTCTCTCTCTCTCTCTCTCTCTCTCTCTCTCGCTCTCTCTCTCTCTCTCCCTCTGTTTGGGATTTTTTTTTCTTTGATGCTGTTGTCCACCTGTCCTTGCATTATCCATGCAGCGCTGTGTTTCTGTGATCAGCACTCATGATTTTTGCAGCGGACCAAAATGCGCTGCTGTGCCTCAGTGAGTGCAGCTGTGCCTCCACAATCTGTAAATCAGAAAAAAAAAAAAAAAAAAAAAAACAGAAAAATGACTCAACATCCAACAGTGGTATTTTCCTTTAACCTCTCCAACTGGGCGGCTCCGGTCGTCGGCTTCATCATTATAAGTGCAAGATGCAGCTTTAAGTTCTAGTGGAGATCCCAAGGTTTCTAAAGATTCAAATAGGCCCTGGTGAATTACAGAGAAATGTGTATGACAATGAAGGTACTTAAGGGGAAATTTAAGGGAAAAACAGAGCTTAAGGAATTAAAATCAGCTTTGGAAACTGCATTGAACTACTGTAGCTTTTTGGTCCAGATGTTGCAAAGTGATGCAGATAGCGGCTATGGCTTTTATTTTGGTGCTGTGATTACATGGGGTTTTACAGTTTGTCTTGATTGCTAAGAGACATTTCTTGAAATTACGCTCCATTTTCCAAAAACTCCAAAATACAAATGCAAAATTGCACACTCATGTTCACAAACTTTAGCCTTTCATGTCAAAATCAAACTCTCCACTCAAGACCACGTAATCCTCCATCTGAGCCAAAGTTCGCCTTCAGACAACACACACAAGCCAACACACAGACACACACTACAGAACAGCCATTACACACTGGTGAAATCAATTCAAAACACTGTTGTAAAAACCTGATACTGCAATGAATAATGGTGTTCACTCACAGAAAAACCTCTTTACATGTATAATTTTTCAAATATTGTACTGTATTATAATGAAAAAAAAGGACCAGGAATGCTTGGACAAGGACAAAGACCACTGAAAACAGTTAAATATTTCCATGTATTTACCATTATAAACTAATTAAAAAAGAAAACAAGCTTTGTACATAAAGAAATCATATTTACAATATTCTGAGATTGTCATACGTCACAGGGAGGGACAAACCCATTGTATTCCATATTCACCTCCAGCAAGTCTTACTGTATTATCTGAACAGGCCTTCTCAGCCTGAAGGGGGTAAACACAGATGTAAGACCTTCCACCACCATGCTGGGAAAAAAAAAGACTCGTGTGTGTGTGTGTGTGTGTGGTTTTGGCCTTGAGAATATACAGGGAGGAAGATGTTGCTGCCTCTTGGGTTGTGGAAACTGAAATCGTCCCTAGATGACAACATGGCCTGGCTCCTCTGGTCTGGTTGATGCACATGATCTCACAAACCGAGGAAATCCTGAGAATCTGATTGGTGCGCGGACAGTTTCGACTCGTAGTGTTTCCTTCCGGAGAACTGTGTGTTAACCGGGCTCCAGTTGTGATGACTTGAGCTCGTTTTGTTGATGCCAGTGATAAATGAAGGAATTTGTGTGTGGAGTTTTTCAAAGTCATACAAATCTGATACATGGGTGAAAACAGGGGAATAGTGTTTGTAGTGTGTCTGTCTTTCAGTGGATGGCGTTATGGTTTGGGGGATTTAATCTGAAGAATCTGAAATCTGAAAAAGTGTGTCATCTGGAAATAACACATTTGATTTAATTGCTTATTTGACCAACAATGGTGCAGTGGTTACCAAAGTAGGGTGTGGGGATCCTGAGGAGGGTCCTGAGAGGGTTCTGGCACGTCCCCACTAAAATAAGGTCTAATTTAATTTCGTATTCCTTTCAGTTTGGACACCTTTGAACAATGGCAGAATATATAAGGACGACTATTTTCACATTTTAACTCAACTAACATACCTGGGTACATCCAAACAAGCACAGTTTTAAAATTCTGTAGCATATAAAACCTTAAAAAATCTTAAATTGTGCGATAAAATTTTAGCAATTAGGACTCCATAAATATTTTTTATCTTCAGATAAAAATATGTAGCATCCCCTTCACTGAAATAACCTTACACAATACTCAACTGAATGACACCTGTGGATTTCCTCACTGAGAGCAAATCCCCCCCCCAGTTGTCCTCATCTCATTTTACTGCCGTGTTTCTATCCATCGCCTCTCTTCCCTTCCCTGTTTCATCTCGCTCCCCAGCCCTCCTCTTTCATCTCAGTCACCTTTCTTTCCCGATTCCCCCCTCTCTCTTCCCCTTCATTCCTCTCCTCCCTGACCACTTTCCATGTTTCTGCATCTCTCTCCCTCTAACTCCCCTCTCCCATTCCTCCATCCCCTCTCCCCCTCCATCTCGGACTCCCACCTCCGTTCCCCCTTTGAGCCTGTTGCTGCTCGCTGTAACTGCCAACTCCGCTTCCCTCCCCTTTGTGGCACTGACAAAAGGGGCCGGTGCCCTCTCGCAGGCTATGTTACAGGCTGTCACATGAGGCGGACACTCTGGGACGGCCCAGCGTTATCTGCTGTGACAACTCAGATTACTTCCACAGCCTCCCATCTGATCAGCACATCCAATTCAATTAGTGGCAATTAGTTCTGGTAACCCCTCCACCCCCCAACCTGCCCACTGTGCCTCCCTCCCACCAAAAAAAAAAAAAAAAAAAAAAAAAAAAATTAAAAATTAAAGAAAAAAAAAAAAAAAAAAAAAGCAGAGCCACGGCTGCAGAGCACTAGAGCAACTTGCTCAACCTGGCAGGCAGACTGATGAGCAACTTTGGAGCAACTTGTAGCTTTGCCCCATTGTCCAATATCCCACACACACACACACACACACACACACACACACACACATACACATACAAACAAGGACTCATTCACACATTCATTCACAGATACACTGGCAAGGCACTTACTCAGTTAGACACTCTGCATGGACAAGCACAGACATACAGGCAAAAAGTCACACAGAAATACAGCATAGATATAGATGTATACATGCACATGGATGCATATAAATGTGCAGCATATGCACAGCTGTACCATCTATACACTCACCCACCCACATGCATTAACACACACGCATTAAAAACACATGTGCATTAAAAAAAAAAAACACACAGCTCAAACATACGAGAGTGCGTCATCTGCGTACAGTTTCACACACAAAGGCGCACAGCAGAACATGAAACACACACACACGTATGTATGCCGCCGACAGCGTCACCGCTGACGTCCACCTGACCCAGAGAACAGTCTGCACCCATCTACCCTCTCTGGGTACTGGAAGGTCTTTTGTGACCCCCCCCTCCCATCACCACCACCATCATCATCCATCCTTACCCCCTCCCTCACCCATCCTCACCCCCCTTGTCCCAGCACACCTGGCCCTAGCAAATTAGGGCCCTGGAAAAACAGCGAGCGGACAGAGAGAAAAGCAGGATGGTGGCGGGGGGGTGGCCGGGGTCGGTGTGGTCGACGGGGTCTTTCAGCATTCCGATGGAGCAAAAAGTTAATGACGGTCTCTATTGTGTAGTGAGAAAGCTGGCCGGAGGAAAAGTGTTACAGGGAATCACCGCCTGTGCCAGTGAGCAGCGACAAAAGGGGGCCGGCCGCGAGTGAAGCCAAGTTTTTACCATATTTATATCGCTTACATGCTCGCTTTATGCCGCACTGGAAAAGTGCATCCGGCCTCGCATCTGCTAACGAAACAAGATTGTGAATTTATTTGGAGCGGAGAAGTCGGTAAAAATGAGAGTTTTTTTTTTTTTTATTCTGGGAGATTCATTCAGAAGAATTGGAGCAAATTTCCGGGATTAAACAGGAAGTTTCATATGTGACAATGAATTTTTCTCAGTTTATAAGAGGTTCTTTTTTTTTTATTAAAGGTTTTTTATCCATGATCTCTCTCTCTCTCTCTCCCCTCTCTCTCACTCTCATTCTATAACTCCCTCCATCGCTTTCCTCTCAATAAAAGCCGCCCCAACACGCCCGCCTTCCCTGCAGGCCTTAATGCATGCTGACAGCTTCCCTCCGTAATTGGTGATCACACCCAGATGGATGGGTCCTTAATTTGCTGTTCCCAATAAAGCCAGGCAGCTCAAGGGGAAGGGGGGTGGGGTGGGGGGGGTGCATGTGTGTGTGAGTGTGTGTGTGTGTGTGTGTGTGTGTGTATGTGTGTATGTGTGGTGGTGAGGAGGGGTGCTTGATTTGTTGGTTATAGATACAAGAGCAGTAAACACCCTAGGCTGCGGGCCGACAGTTTGACCAGGCCTTTGTTCACACGTCCGTTGAAAAGCAGAAAGGGGCCCTCCTCTGCCCAGGCCCCTCCTCTTCGCTTCCTCCTTACCCATAATCCCCATTTTCCCCTCTGAGCTCCCTCTCTCTCTCTCTCTCTCTCTCTAGCTACCTCTGTTTTTGGTCTGGCCCGGAAAAGAGCGCTGCGTGAGCAAAGGGAGGATGTGTGTGGGTGTTCTGGCGTTGAGCTGAGGGTGGGACAAGGAAATTATCTCTTGTGTGCATGTGTGTTTTTTCCCTTTTCATTGACTAAACGGATTGTTGGAGTCCGAATGAATGGGATGTGAATGGACGAAAAGAATGAGGTGAAACACCGAAGGTTATAGGTTATGGTCGGGGTAGGAACTTTCATACATGTGTGGTCGTTGTGGCTCTATTGGGGAGAGCGCAAATAAGGTGATGGACCGGGTTGAGGTGGAGACCCCCTGTTACTAATGAGGGCAGCCCACTGTGACCCCAGGGGTGCAGGGTCAAGCCAAACCCGATGGGCGATCCAGGGGAAGAGCTCCAATCGCAAATGAGACGTTCTCCATCTTAGTATGTAGCAGGGCAGTACATGTGTTGATGTGGATCGATGCCGATATTAAACTTAGCTCCGTTTTTATACACATAATTAATACACTGCAAAAAAAAAAAAAAAAAAAAAAAAAAAATTAGCCTCATTTTCTAAAAATCTTGTTTTCTTTAAAAAAGTGAAAACATTTCCAAAATTTTGTTTATCCAAGTGTCATTTTCTTGATCCTAGTCGATTGATCTGCCTCATTCTGCCTTGTTTCAACATATTAATGCTTACTCCCAGAAAAAAATAGCACTGGGGTGTGTCTCAAGCCATATCTCATCTATTTATTTATTCATTTATCTATTTATTTTTAAGAGAAACAAAATTTTACTTCACTTGGCGATTTTTTTGCAGTGTTCCTGTGAAGCACCCAAGTTCACCAGATGCTCGCTACTACAAAAAATAAGGGGATTAGGGGCGATAGCAATTTTGAAGAATATAAATTACACTCATGATATGCAGGACAGACTCTAACCATCTGACAGGAAAATAAAATTTACCATGAAATATCATTCAAGTTCAGACTAAGTTAAAGGCCTGTTGGGTATTTATTAGCAACATTTTACTTTACATCTTTATATGTACTATATATGTCACTTTATACCCTTTGAAATATTGTGCAATCCATATCAAGTAGGTTTTTTTTTTAATAAAACGAAATAAATTAAAATAAAATTGATTTGTAGTGTTTCACCCAAAAAAAAAAAAAAACAGGATTTTCAAGTTATTAAAAACAGGAATTGGCATAGAAACAAGAATATCTGCTGGGAGAGCAAAAGCTAAGCCAAATTTGTTAGCTCGTTTCCCATTCCAGAATATTAATCTCTTTAACAATATATACTAAATGTTTTGTTTTTGTTTTTGCTTTTTTACATTAAAATCCTGGTACTTTTAAATCCTTCGGTGCTATATTTTATGTCATGACTTCGTACTGAACCAGTAGGCATGATAAAAAATGTAAAATACATTAAATTAAACCACCTTTCTCTTCCACACTGTTCTCCATTCGTTTGACATGTTTGTTAGATGCTTCTCGGTGTTAAGCCCTGGCCCAACAACCTTTTTTAACAGGAAATCCATCACAGTACGGAAGCAAGAGGATCTCAAAATGCTGTTTCATTGAGACTTTAATAGACTAACGTCAAGACTTCAGACAGGCAAGGTGAGACTGTCAAATGAGGTTAGATGAATCCCATCAGGAGGTTCGTGCCTCATCCCATCAGGAAGTCCAGGTAAATATCTGCAGTGACTCGTCCATTTTCTTAGTTGCAAGTAAAAAAATTCACAGGTGATTAAATCAAACAACACAAACAGTACAGTTTCATTTTCAGTTTCTTTGACCTGGTGTAGTAAGATATCCACTCAAATACCTCTGAGACCAAGGACCAGGCACAGTCAATGTCTGACCTAGGAGTAACAAAAATTCCCCCCCAAAAAACCTCCAGTCACACAAGACAAGTGGCATTAAGCTTTTAATGAGATACTTAAGGCTTCAGTGTGTTACCACTTGTCTGACTACTTCAAGCCAATTAAAATTGTCTTGTATAATATTTAATATTTTCAGAACCTTCTTCAATTGCTTCTTTATCGCCAACTAAATGGTGTACTTTCCACTCTAAGCCACTCATTTCGTCTACTTAACATTACGTTGCTGCTATTGTGCACCTGTTATTTCACAAAGCACTCTTACGCCAGTGAAGTCTAAATGACATATTTCTTCTCAGTGTCGCTGACTATGTAATTAGCTATCGTTGGACAACAGACGCCTGCTTTGAATGCATCTTCAGTTCAATAAGCATTGAAATATCTGATTAGAAGAAAATATGAAAGGCTTTCGGCACTAAACTTTGCATTCATCGGAAAATGAAAGGAGAATGCTGAGGCACATTAGGGCTGTTTTTAAGTTTTGTTTGGATGCAGACTCCTGTTAGAGCAGGTGTTGAGTCAAGGGAGAGAGAAGACAAAAGTGCAAGTCGAGACATTATGATGATGGATGCAAAAACGGAGTTTATCAAGTTTCCTCTAACGCAGGGGGAGGCCAAGGTTTCAAGGAGTGCTGTGCTTATAATGGTGAAAGATCATTGCTTTAGAGGCAGAGTGTGTTGCGTTTTGGGAAGCAAATGAAGGCGACACCTTGTGTCCTTGAGATGTGTCAGTTTCTGAATGTCTACTGACCTAATTTAGGCGGATGAGCAAAAGAATGGCTGCTCAACAAAAGCTGTGCTCAGTAGGTTTATAGTCAAGGCCAAATTGGCCCTGTCAGTCTGCACCCGTGTCCGCTGATTCACAGTGCAAAACAAGGCAGATTTTATAAAGAGGTTGACATTGGCATGTTCTAGACGCACTCGCTGCTTGTTTCACATGATATCACAGCCTGCCAATCTGAATAGGGGCTAAATGGTCATGAAAGAGCGGAAGAGGTGAAGAGGTGATGAAAAAATGTGTATTTGATGGCCTGTGTGGCGCATGGACCAAACGAGAAGGGGGAACTGTCCTTGAACATCCTTGAATCCCGTGACAAAAGGCAGTGTAAATTGAAGTCTTTGGGTCTTGAAAGGGAGATTTAGTTAGCAGAGCTGTAGTTGTCACTGAAAAGAGGAGACTGTGGCTTCTCCTCATGTTTCTTTCTCCTGTTGCATTGATGCTAGAATTTATTGTGGGGAAGGGCAAAATACAATATGTAATCTTAACTTTTTATGTCTTCAGCTGTGCTCCTTTGTACGCAGAGGGAGGATCCATTCATCTCCCTGAAAGGTTGAGAAATTGAAAATGGGAACACAGTGCAAAGCTGTGGCGTGTGTGTGTGTGTGTTTGTGTGAGCTGTAGTGAATTGGAATTGGACCCATGTTGAAGCTGAGATGCACAACTCAACAAAAGACAACCATGGTTAGTCACATATAATTCTGGGCTTTAAATGTGTGTTTACAGCCCCGACCAGCACGATTTGACTTACATTACATCTTGATTCTAGTATTTGCAGATGGTATGGGAAATAAACTTTTGAAAGATTTCATTGCCGTCAAACTACAGGTCAGTTTGCCTCCCATTTTCACCGATGTACATATAAAACAGCAAGCCTTTGTAAGCCTGAAAATACGTTCATAAATAATGTAACATAAAGCCTGCAAACTTTTTTAAACATCATATTATGCCACATTATAAACTAGAAGAGTGCGCTTAGAGGAGCGCCGATCTCTACCAGGCGTATCTCCCCTTCCAACGTGCTTAGGCGACAAACCACCCCTTTTCTGGCCCACCAGGAGAAGGGAAAATACGGAGACACTGCCTGTGAATCTCCCCTTCTACGGTGCTTGGACTTCTGTTAGAAACCAGCGGACGAGTTAACACTCGATTGTGGCATGAGAGGTTCTTGATCATGCAGTCATAAATGTGCACAAAAAATTCAGTAGTGTAGGAGATCACCTGTGGTCAGACACACACATGGACAGATCAAACACATCATCCCCTCGAGGCTGCTGCCCGGCAGAGATAAATATTATATTATACTGGTTTGCTTCATTTTATGTTAGAAAACACCAATGTTTTTTTTTTTTTAATTATTTCGATTATGTTTAAGTATTATACCAAAACCAGAATAACAGAATGACGAACCAGGTTTCATGAACCAGTGTGGGTAACATGGACATATCTACAACACCTTCACTGCAAAAACGCAAAATCTTACCAAGATTATTTGTCTTATTTCAAGTCAAAAATGTCTTATTTCTAGTCAAAATATCTCATTACACTTAAAATAAGACATGATCACCTCAGAAGTAAATTGTTTTTAGACAATTTTCACTTGTTTCAAGTGAAAATTCACTTGAAACAAGTGAAAATTTGCTTGTTTCATTGGCAAAATTTGCCAGTGGAAAAAGTGAAAATTCACTTGAAATAAGTGAAAATTAACTAGAAACAAGAAACAGATTTTGCCAATGAAACAAGCAAATTTTCACTTGTTTCAAGCAAATTTTCACTTGAAACAATTGAAAATTGTCTAAAAACAAGTTACTTCTGAGGTGATCATGTCTTATTTTAAGTGTAATGAGATATTTTGACTAGTAATAAGACATTTTTGACTTGAAATAAGACAAATAATCTTGGTAAGATTTTGCGTTTTTGCAGTGTTTGATCTCAAGGTTCAAGGTTTCTTCATTACCACCATTTAGACCCATGTTGCCCCCAGTCTTTGTACCAGAGACTCAGCTTGTGATTTTAAGACGGAGAAATGCCTTTAAAATCCTGAAACACCTGCCTAAGTTTGGACTGGAACTGTGTTTTATAATATTCCTTCCTATTACTTCCAAACAAGCCAGCATGTGTTTCATAGTCTCATATGAAAAAGACTCCTGAGGTAGGCATCCTATTGGAAGCTGGTTTCTGTTCCCCCCCCGCCCTTCCCCTCCCTCCTGCCTCACTCTCTCCCTGGAAGGTTTTGGGCTGGCCTTGGGCTCAGGAATGCAGCTGTGAATCTTTAGGAGAGAGCTTAAGCCCGACTCTTGTGTGAATCACGTCAAAACAAGCAGACATCACTTAGCCCACGAGAGCTGAGAGAAGCAGGCAGGCTTGGGGCCTCCGCTGAGCCGTCCAGCCCTTAAGGTCACCTGGCAATTAACCTCTGACCGGGCGATGCCCCCCCCCCACCACCACCACTACCACCCCCCCTCCTCTCCACAGTGCTGCCTTTCCTGTCTTTCCCTCTGCCTTCTTTCACTTCCTTTCCGTTGCTCTGCTTGCGTTTCCTCCGGTGCACTTTTCTTTGTTTGTGGGCAGTACACACTCCCCTGGTGATATTTTCTTCATCGATACAGTAGGAAAGCGGTGCAAGACACAGCGAGGTAAAAACACGGGGAAAAAAGGTTAATCCTGCGCAGCCCCGCGTGGTTTCAGAGAGAATTTACACAGAATTCCCGTCTTAAACTGCAACCGAGTCACTGCCATTAAAGGTGAGTCATTACATTACAGTGTCATCCAGTGAGAAAGATAAACTCTGGACACTGTGGTTATAAAAGGATCTCTGTACCTAAACTACATGCCTGACATAGCTGTTTACAGTCACCATGGCAACGACAAGGGCAGACCAGAGTGTTGCAATCTTGCTATTTCCCAGGGTTTTATGACTCCGTGTTGTTTACAGTTTGACAGTGTCCCTAAATAGGAAACCAGTGATAATTCATACCCCAGAAGGTTAGATATAGACAGCTCCCCATTCAAAGAGATACACGTCTGGTCCTCAAACATGGCGCCCAAGTGCCCGGCCTCTTTTTATAATCATAGTCTCTGTTAGAGTACTTCAGTGCCACTAAAAATAAAAGCTCCTTGCACATGATTATTATCACTATCTATCGTGTTTATCCTGTACATCCACAAATTCAAAATAGCAAGTCTTCACCTCTGCCGTTGCTGTTTACTGGCAATCACAGGTAGAAACACTATAAAGTGTACACACAACAGTCAGGGACATGTAAATATTTTTAATTTCATTTGGTTTTGTGGCAGAAAAAATCAGGATAAATAAAAATGTAATGTAGTGGCTTGTTTATTTGAAAAAGTAATGATGCAAGTGATCACTTGCATTGAAAAATCAAAGCATTTGGTTTCTAATTACCATTTAAAAAGGTAATCTGGATGCACTCCAACATGTCTCCTTGTACCACCTCGCTACTCTGGTTAGAATAACCTGGTTAAACTCGTACTCTGATGATCAGAAACCCAGTTTACGATGCCTGGCAGGTCGTGGCGACATGAAAATGTTTATAGCATTTTAGGAGCATTTTGATGTCAACAAAAAGACATAGTGGCAAGTAGCAGCCTACTTTCTATTACTATTGGGATAATCATTTGTCTCCCATGTATTAGGCGCAACCTATTGCTCAGTCAAATATGGAGGAGCAGGATAACCTTTCCATACTTTTGTGCTGGCAGACCGTTCTGGACATCACAGTGGATGGGAATATTCTGTTAGCTGATTTATTTATTTATAGGAACAAGAAAATGCAATTTTCAGGGTATCAGAGGTGGATGTAAATAACTTAACCTGCATGAAACTTTAACTGGGGAACGGGCCAATACTCGGAGCATGTAAACACAGCTGCTAATACCTTCTCCCCTCTGTCTTCCCTCTGCCATCCTCTGTCTCTTCCTGCTGTGTCCCCTCTCTCCCTCTAACCAGGCCGAGCTCCATCAGTCCCACTAATCCAAAACCTCCCCATCTCATCCCAACCCCCCAATATGTGACCCTTGACCCCACGCACCTCTTTGAATGTCACATGACCGTGCAGGTGTGGAGGGGTCCCTGCCCCAGCCAACCCCCAATTAGTGACCCTAATTAGTGGAGGGGCCCCCTGATGGGCCGCTGAGCTGCTTTATAGGGAGGAGGGTGACGGGAGGGAGGAGAGCGGTGCAGCGAAGGGGGGAGAACAGGACAGTGATGCGTGCCTAAAGGTTTGTGGACTCCACACACACACATACACACACACACACTGGCAGCTAACTGTATGTGTGTGTGTGTTAAGAGAAAAAAATGGAACTGGACAGCCCATTTGCTGATGCCCAGCGCGCAGCTTTTGAGTGTTGATTTGGCTTTGATCACACCAACACTGATACTAATTTACACTGAATGCTGGTTCTGCAATTAAAAGCAAATTATAGTTTAAACAAAGAACTATTAAGAAGCATCAGGTCTTTGTGAGATAGAGCTCTATTGATGCTATTTGCGGTTATTTTATCTATTTATTATTTGAAGGAATTTTTAATCGTGAAACATTGGGATCGCTATTGATATCTGTGATCTAATATTGAGAGATCCACAGATGACACATATGACACTTTTCTCAAATGTTGTTGCAGATTTGCGAAGGCCTGCTGAATTGCAAAGCACTGGTGTAAATGGTGGTGTTGTCTGCATACAAACACACTTTTTACTTGTTTACTACCAAACTATGATTTGCGTAACAATTAAAATACAGCACTATACCTAGATTAAATGTAGTGCTGCAGGATTATTGATTTTGAAAATATTATTGTGAACAGAATACTGGAGGTTTATGAAAAACCAAACAAGCACATTGGTCCCTGTGTATTTTTTCATATATGCATGTCACAAAGTGGCGAGTATTTTTTTCCCCCTGCCTTTATTGCACTGAGTTTAGCTTCAAATGAAATGTGCATTATAAATAATAACACTAATAATAATAAACTTTATTTATATCGCACCTTTCATACATAAAATGCAGCTTGAGTGCTTTGCCCTACAAAAAGATAATAAAGTCAACTAAAAAAGCCGAAACAATTACAAGCAAATAATAAAAGGCAGCTTAAAAGTGCTTTGAAACAAGTCAACAATAAACTTTTAAACAACTGAAAGCATAAAAATGAAAGGTGACGCACGAGATATAATATATGTATAGAAAATTAAAATATAAAAAAAACAGAGGAATAAAAAGTGCAGCTTCTTATATGCAAGTTTTAACAGACATGTTGTTCAGCTGTCAAAAGTGTAGATTATTATTGTTATTTTGGTGATTATCAGCATTTTCATCATTCAGATTATTTATACAATGATTTTCCTCAGATCACAATACCAGTCTTGTTGCTTTGATGAATTAAAGCTAATGCCCAACGTACATTTCAGCAGTTAAATATGATAGATTACTAGTTAAAAATTTCAATAAAAACACAATCAGTCCCGTTCGTGCAGCTTCATGCAACAAACTGCTGCTCCATGTCCTTCCTCTGCTCTCCTCCACTCTTTCTCTCCAGCTCTCCATCTATAAACCAGGCCACCCATCTGGTCTCCTTTCTGCTCCCTCTCTCGCCTCTTCCTTTGCTCAAATAAAGGTGCCAATCACGATAATTGGCACCCTGCAGGTCAATTGTCCTGGCTTGGTTTAGGGAAATGCCCCTCACTGAAGTTCTGGCCAGAGGGTTAGCATGGCTAAACTGGACAAACTTTACCGGCTTCAGAGCTCTGCACAGTCCAGGGCTGACTTGTTCTGTCTTTGCACGTAGGGGATAAAGGGATAAAATCCACCCTAAAATGTTTCAACAACTTCTATTTCTGAGCCTGTTGTGTTGTTTGGAATGAATATTTGGCCAAACACTAACAGCATAAGCTGAGATATTGCCTGTGCATCCACAACCACAAACATCAGGTTTCTGAGCCGTGTTGGAAAAGGAGGTTGTGCTCCAACAATGGGATTCTCAGTGGAGTGCTAAACCCAAAACACAATGTGTTTATTCAAGAAGTATGAAAAGGTAGCACATCCCGAATTTTCAGTTCAACGAGGACAAAATATTCACATTTCACTTGTTTGTTTGGCTCACATCACGGCAGAGAAACGGTTACGCGTTGCAGCGCAGAGCCTTCAGCCGAGCGCTTCGAGCTCTGATGAAGGTTTTTGAGCCAACCTCTCAAAATCAAAGAGACTAAAAAACAATCACACAGGGAGAAATCCTTCACAAGAGGCAGAATCACCATTATCTACACTGAGACAGGAGCCTCAGTATACCAGAATGCAATGCAACCTTATGACATGTTACATGAAGAAGGAGCATGGTGATGATAGTTGTCATACCCCAATGTTCATGAACTCTCTGACTTGTTTACTACATTCAGGCTGTGCACACATGCACTCATCTACTGGTGGAAGCTACAAGTTCACACCCCCTTCTCTGTTGTCAAATGGCATTCTGGGAAATGTTCGAAAGCAGTAGTTGAAGTAGAAGAGAAGGGTGCAGGTTGATGAAAAGTTGATACACCCTAAGAATAAATTGAAGCACATCAGAATAACCAATACATTGAGCATCACACATTGGTGGTATCTAACAGCGGAGAGGGTGGAAGTGTCTTTTCAGCAGTTTTAAAACCTGTGACCTGTTCTGCATGAGGATGTGCAGGCATTAAGGTGATGAACATGTAAATCAACACAGAATCGATCTACACATCACAGCACATCATGGATTCTGGGAATTTGTACACGCCTTACCCTGTACACCCGAAACCCTGCACAGTCCCAGCTCTCCTATCAGTTCCATCATTTAACACAAGAAATATGCACATTAAATGATGTCTATAAACTAACTGTATTTTTCTTTAGAAAACCCCTGGCCACAAGATATTTGAGATAATTGAGATTTTATATCCAGACTGTCTCCTCTCATTCTGATATTCATAGACTCTACACACAAGTTGGTTTTTGCACAGTACTGAGCCGAAACTTCCAGTGCACATGAAAGGACCTGACAGACAGCTGAGGTGTGCCATTTTATGAACAATGAATGCAATGAATGAAACCATGACTATACTCTCATAAAGTCTGACTACAATGTTTATTTCTATTTTGCCTCCATACCAATGAGGTGCTGGTCCTGAGACCCATCTTTTAACTGTCCTCCAACGAGGTTTTGCATGTTATTGTCAGTGGCTTCTGCAGTGGGTCTAGTGAAATGATGTCTTATCTTTTGGGACACCTTGGTGGCTCACCTGGTGGAGTGTGTACCACATATGCAGGTTTATCATGGCAGCCTGCCTTCAGTTCCAGCCTGAGCCCTTTGTTGCATGTCACCACCTTCACTCTCCTGCCTTTCCTGTCTCTCCTCACTGCCAGTATCAAAAATAAAGGGAAATGGCATAAAAAAGAAACTCACCTTTTGATTAAACTGTGTATTTTAGACACACACAACATAATTTTTTACTGGTTTCTCAGAGTGTTGCATAGTCTAATTCATTTCTCATTTTCTAGATGTGTTTATACAGTTGTTGTCCCAAGGGCATGTTGCCAATTCAGTCTTTGTGCGCTGGCCTAACCAAAACCGAATGAGAGGTGAAAGACATGAAAAGGAGAAATGTCCACGGCCTGATTTCCTACCATGCTAATGGCAAGGACAGAGAAGCCAAAGGTTTTGAATTAACCTGTGAGCAAGCGAAGGCATGCCCACAGTCCTCCGCGTGCATACTGAATAGTCTGAATACAAACAGCTCGATCACGCGGCTCCCAGTCAGCGCTCACGGAGATTTGATGACGACTCGACTGCACTTTGACAAATGTTCCAGTGATTTGCACCGTGATGAGTTACTGTTTCAAATGTGTAACATACTCTGGGGAGAAAGAGTCTTTATAGTTGTGTGGTTCAAGCAGCTCTAACAGCAGCAGATATTTTAGCTGATATTTCAATGAGGCTACTGCTGGAAATTTAATGTATTAACTGGAAATGCGCAGAACTTACAGAATGGACTGAGGTCATGACTGCCACTGGCGCCTTTGAATTTTTCAATGACTAGAATGACAAATTTCTGCAAGGAAAAGTTGTGATGGGACCATTTGCTTCTATACATTAAAGGTTTAATGCACTAAACTTTATGGATGCCATCAAGATGTAAGGGAACCATGTGATCTACTAATTTGGGTGCTGTCATAAGTGTTTATCGGCTGTTATGTTTTTCCTCCTGGCTTTTGATTGTGTTTGTTGAAGGTTTTTTTTATCTTTCTGGTGGTTGAGAGGAATATTGAATACATACTTGACTGACAATAAAAATCAAAAGTTCATTTAGCGGACCCTTAAGAGCACTCAGCAGGACTTTTTAACATCTTGCTGCTCATTCACTCAACCACTCAATACCATTAATGATTCATAACACCCACACACACTTACACATTAACACATTTTTTGTGCTATTATAAACACAAGCGCCCTTGAAGTACATTCATTCTCTGACCCCAAACCACAGCCTTCACAGTGCATCCCAATCTTAACTTTTACCCTAATTCTATACCTAATCTTTAACGTTGAAATAATCTTAAAGAGATCTGAAAAAAAAGTCTACATGGTTAAATTATTGGTTATTCTCTCATGCAAATAGTCAAAAAAAATGTGGCTGATTTAATTACCTTCACTGTGACCTTTGCAGGTGACGTAATATAAGTGAAAGACAGAAGAAAACACACAACGGGCAAATTACATAGACATATATTTATATGCATATGAATAAAAATACATATACATATTGTACAATATCTTGGCCGAGCGCGAAAACAGCTCTTTCAGACCAGAAACAGAAGAAAGCCTCTTTAAATAAGTGCAAATGTTAATGAGACAAAGAATTGTAAAGCATATATAAAGTCTTTTTCTGAACCTTCTTTCTTTCTCATTTTGTTTTTCCTGTTAAAATCACATGGAACGGACATGGAGATATCTGTGCAAAGACCCATATATATAAATTTATATTTATGTACATAGAGTTTGTTCATCATAAGTAGTAGCTGGTGCCATTAGCTTGACATTAATTAACATACAACTTTACTGCTCAAAGAAAAAAAGAAGTTATGGCCTATGCAGGACCTTGGCTGTGCATCAAAAAAATAATAAAAATAAAATAAAAAATAAAAATAAAAAAAAGGTAAACCACACAGATTCAGTTCATTTCAACATAAAGGAACATTTTCCACACAATCTCAAAGGACTTTACCCATCAACAAAATCATGTTACAGTAGCACTGTTCACAGGGAGAGTAAGTGGAAGAGCTATTTGAAGGCTCTTCCCCGGTTAACGTCTCTGACACAGGACGGAGACTTCGAGACGGTGAATAGCCTACACAAGTGCAAGATGTCACAGATTGCACGTTAACAAAAGAAATACATCTACACAGGTAGAGTGAGAAGAAAACGCCTGAAAGGAAGCTAAAGGAAGCAGAACCACCGTCGACCAAAAAAGGGAAAACAAAAAAGGCTTTCATTTCATTGATGCGCGGCTTTACAGAGGGTTTTTTCTTTTCTTTTCTTTTCTTTTTTCCTCCTTTTGCGCTCACGTGCCTTGAACAGAAGTGGCATCTCCTTCCCATTAATGTCTTCCTGAAGCAAAATCATTCAACTAGTAGCGGCATTTATAGCACTGCGCTGCTGCCTGTGAAGCTACATTGTGAATGAGCGTAAAATAGCTGCAGACTTGCGTTACAAAATGCACGACTGTACAGTCGCAGGGTGAGGAGTCAGTGCTGCACATTAGGGGAGTGCAGATGTTGTTTGTAACCTTCAAAACTGAAAAGGCGCAGTTCACCCAAACTCCAAAAATGTTGCATCTACAAGTCATTGTTTGTTGGGAAGAACCGTCTCCTACGAGTTTTTCCAAATGTAAATTTTTGACATATAGCTATTAGCTTCTTTGCATTGAGGCAAACAAAAACTGGAAACCTCACCAAATCACACAGAAACTATTTGGATGAACAGTGTATCAGGAGCACGTAGGAAAATCTTTTTTGTGCATTTTGGGTGAACTGCTCCTTTAAAAATATCTTTTCCAATATGCTAGTATATTAATGCCATGCCATAACGACTGAGAAAATTATTTTGAAGTCAGCAGCCTTCCATTCGAGGCAACTTTTTAATTCGAAACCTAATTTTCCTCGACCGTGGCGTTTTCTTTGATGTCGGCGACGGACACGTAAACAACTCATCTGCCATCTTGAATCGGAGCTGACACCTGGATACGCGCGGACTGTCATCAATGCTGAAAGCTTCCACAAAAGCGGTAAGACTCTGGGAAAGAGACTCCAAAGCGAGGCGGCGTTTTAAGTCTTTCAGGGAGCGGAGTGAAGTCGTCGGATCACACAGCAGGGGAGCGACTCGGGCGAGGTTCTGCGAAACTCAACAGCACCGTTGTGAGGAAAGACCTTGAGTAAAAAAAGGGATCTGCGAGCGAGAACAGCGGCCTAACATGTGAGGCAAGCCTCCTGACCTCTCAGCTCCATCTCTCTCCTCAATATTTGATGCCGGGGCGTGTGAATTATGGATGGTGCTTATAGAAAATAATACAGTGTTCAACAACAGCAGAGGTGTACCGCTGCAAAGAGCTGAGAGAGATAACAGGGGTTTTTGCAGCACCGCTGGGGTCTGAACACAATAACAAATCACCAGCTACCAGCTTGCACTACATGGGTGTAAAAAGGACCAAGGAGCCGACGCTGCAGCAGACTGGGAGTTTTCAGAGGCGGGGGTCACGGTTTAGTTCAAAACCTTTTCATACACACCGCGAGAGGTTTATTTGCAGCTGGAAATACGCCGAGCTGCTTAAATGTACCTTGGCCTTGTAAGAAACTAAGAGCTTTTTTTTATTATTATTATTTTAATGTCACGGAAATGGCCTTTTTTTATAGGTGTCATATCACCTTTTCAGAGGGTGAGAGAAGGGAACCAGGAAACGTACAATCCCCGCAATGAGATGAAACGTAGAAATGAATAGATACATAAAATAAGAAAGAAAAAAAAAGCGAGAAATGAGAAGTGCCATAAAGAGAGGAAATACAGGTTATGAACAGGTTAAATACAGGTATATGAAATAGCCGTGGCAGCTCGGCTGACCTGCACAAATTGAGGGCAAACTGCTCCAAATCGCAGGTAATCACAGGTGAGATTTGATTCGCTTTGGACACAGAAACAGTGCTGGAAGCCTGAAAACACTGGCAGTTTTTAGCGGAGGCTAAATACATATTTCATCTTCCAAACTTCTTCTCAATCGAAACCTCCAGTGTAAAGTCCGAACGAGGGCTGCTCCAGTGGCGGGAGTCAAGTCAATTTCAAATCAATCAATTCAGAATGTTATTGAAAGACAATTGCAGTTCCTTTGAAAATAATACAGCGTTCCTAGAGTGTTCATTCTCAGTTATTTAAGAGGCAGTACAAATGTTTTTTTTGTTTTTTTTTTCAGTGCTTGAATTTTGAAGAAAACCCACTTCCTGAATTGATTCACCCGTCAGCAAACTAATCCCAAACCCTGGTTGCTACCACCAAGGTCTCCTATTTGATTTTCACTAAAATGTCAAAGCTGGGAAGTTTCCAGACTGGGGGTCAGCAGGGATCTACAGTAAACAAACCGCTCTCAAAATCGAGGAAGGGACGTGGAAGAGCCTACAAACATAAAGTGCTTTCAACCAAGGAAAATTAAAGGAATCGTCTAATTTCAAACGGGCGGCGGGAAAGTCTAACGGGATGACTAGCCGAATGTCATCGTTAAACATCGAAACAGGGAGTACAGAGCAAGCGGCGAAACAAGTACCAATTTCAGAAAAAAAAAAAACAACCCATAAACATCTTGAACGAAGCTTATTAGCTCACGACAAACCTGCCGCGTGTCGCATCCTAAGCATGTGCATAACAGTTTCCTGTGTAAAAGACAAATATGAAGCTTTCCTTCTGACTAGAGATGAGGCGTGATCGGTTAAAACAGCACCTGGCAAAGCTGTTGTTGTGGTCTTGTTGCAAAACTATAATACATGACAAAACATTAAAGGTGCGATCTGCAAAATCGCTGAGGGTCGAACGAGGCGAGGATGGATTAGACTCAACTTACAAAAAAAAAAAAAAAAAGATGGAATAAATAAAGTCTTTACAGTCCTCACTTACATTGCCCCCCCCCCCCCTCCCCTCCGCCGTTCTGCATAGTGCACCTTTAAAAAAAAAAAACATATCTTACAAAATAATATTTGGTGAAACAGCAGCAAATCCTACCTGGTGTTGTGATCTAGCTGTAACACTATGTATGTCCCAACCAAAGTGACAAACAAGGATCCTCAATCGGTTTCTTATGGATCGATTATTGAGTGGAAAAAAAAAAAAAAGCCAATTGCACTGACTGACACCCTCCATCATTTTCTGTATCTGGAAATTTGGTTCTGTAAATAAAGACTGTGCTTATTCTTCTTTTGTGACAATCTGGGAATGCGATTTAGTGAATGAGACAATTGTATGACTGTGACACCGGTGAATAAAAGATTAAAAAGTGAATATGGGTTCAAAGGTCATCTCTCAGACTGACCTTGATTTGCTTCATTGCTTGGAGGGCGTGAGCGTGGCGACGCCAAAGCACCGCCTAATCCGAAAAATGCTTTGGCATGGACGGGTCGAACCAGTTTCTCACAAAAACAGTGTCTCTTTTCCTTCGCGTTTTCTACTTCATATCAAACCATGGAATCCCGAAACACCTTCTTTTTTTTTTCTTTTTTTTTCTTTTTTTTTTTGCACCATTTGTCCAGATCCTATCACATACACAAACACAACCAAAATAAGAATTTACAAAAAAATACTGCTGGACACTATACAGACTGATATTAGAATGCTACGATTCATTCAGTTTTTTTTTTTTCTCAGTGTTTCTTCCATATTGTGACAGCACATAAACTAAAAGAGAACATGGTCACTTGTACGGAAATATGTATTGAAATGTGTACAACTGCTCTCTTTGAAATACCACTCTTTGTCAATCAGACAGCAAAACTACACACTGACTCGGTCTGAACTAAACATGTCAAGTTTTTTTTTTTTTTCTTTTCCTGAACAGTAAATGAAGGCCTATATATAGAGAGAAAGAAAACACGCCCACAAACTCACTGGACAAAGTGAAGAGTCATTTAAATCACCGCAAAGAGACAGAGCGGCGACAAAAATTCCTGTCTTTCAGAGTTCACGCAACATACACACACGTCATTTTGCAAAAATTCACAAGCAAGGTTTTTTCTTTTTTTTTTCTTTTTTTTTCTTTTTTTTTTTTGATTTTTTAGTGTGCAAGAGTGACATCATCACTCTCCACCACATCGTGTCCATTCACCATTTTGTGCCAGCTGCTGGAGTGTGCCAAACAGAGTGCAGGGACACAAAATGGCATTGCGAAGGAATACCGCTCATCTCTTCCTTGTCGTTTTTCACATTTCACACGATCCAGGGTGCTCTCCTCTCCCCGTCTGCAGCCTCAGCAACTGGTTAAGAGTTAAACAGGCGGGTGAGAGACTGAGGGGCAAAGCTCTTACAAACCACAGTACCAGTCCCCTCGCCTCCTTAAAGGGGCGGGGCATATTATTTAAGAGACAGTCTTCTTCCCTCCCAGGTCTGCCTCCTTCCTGTCCAGCCGCATGTACGGCTCGAAGGCCGAGGAGCCGCAGCCGTAGGTGGTCGTCAGTTCGTGGTGCGCGCCCCCCAGCAGCGGCATGGAGAAGCAGAGGGAGTGCGGCGGCGGGACGCCCAGCCGGGGCGAGGGCGGGGTGCCCCCCAACGAGGGCAGCGACAGCCCGAAAGTCCCCCCGGGTAAGGAGCTGGGAGGGGTGCTGCTGCTGATCCCCGGGGAGGAGGAGGAGCCGCCGCCCGGGCTGCCCAGCAGGGAGCCGTTCACCGAGTGAGGCGGAGGGCCCAGGAGGGAGTTGGGCGGCGGGGCGGGGCCCGACAGGAGGCGCCCCTGCTCCAGGAGGCGCAGGATGTTGCAGGTGGCCAGCGACTCGGACGTGGAGGAGGAGCGCTTGTCCGAGTCCTTGGTTGTGTCCTTCTTCTGCTTGGTGCGGCGGTTTTGGAACCAGACCTTCACCTGTAACAACCAGGAAGAAAGAGAAAACAATAAAACACACCTGCATCATTTTTGCCGTCCCACTGGGAGAAAGTTTGGGTGCAGCACAGTTTGACATCTGACACTTGTCATATATAAAACAATATCCACCTCATTCATTTATTTGCTGTATATGCATCAGTTATTTTGTATTGAGTGTATAATAAACTGTAATATGACAACTATTGTTTGTCCACAACGTCTTTCCTTTCAAGGTAATAATTCAGAGGTGAGGAAATACCTCTGAGCACTACCAAAAAAGCATCTGGAAGCAGTTGTGTAGGAGGAGAATCACAACTTAAGGCAATAGAGGAAAATTCACCACACTGGCTTGAACACCCATCCAATCCCATTGCACCAGGGTGAAGAGTGGAAGAGTGGAAACCTCACCAAATTACAAAGAAATCTGAAGGGATAGATTGCACTAGGGGCAAAAAAAAAAAAGGCACAGATACCCGACATAATTCGTAGGATTTTAGTTGGGGACTATTTCCTGCCGATGTATCTATTCACCTCTTCTACTCTTTGGCGATGACAGATAGAGTTTGGTGCCCTTCTCAAACAGATCATGGCCGACTGGAAACCTCACCAAATGACACAGAAACTATCGTGGATGGACAGATTGCAATAGGGGTAAATGGGGAAAATCCTCTTTATATTTTGTGCAAACTGTTCCTTTAACACTGTATTTATGATTGATGTTTCAGAGTGTGATAATAAATGAACACGGCGACATTCTTCTGCACTCGACGTCGACCACCAGAAGTGAACAGGCCGAGGGTCGTGTGCACACGCGACTCGGCTTCCACCGGATTGCCTCTAATTGAAGCCGCGTTGGTTCCTGCAGAGCGGCGTGTTGTGAGCACTCACGGCGGCGAGGGCACGCAATGCCTCGGCAAGCCAACCAGTCGTACGCGCATAAATCTGTGCAGAAACAGACAGAGACGCTGTAATCCCCTGACGCAGCCCATCGGCTCAGCGCTGCCTGTTGTTTTTCTCAACACATTTGATCACGACTGGGCCCGTGCACTTTACCTCCCTCTCACTCACTCTCTCTCTCTCTCTCTCTCACTCCATCAGGCCAGAAATACACAACGGGGGAAAGGTCAGTGATATCACAGTGGAGAGACCGTACAGGAGAGTGAGATAATTTGCTCAATCACACCTCCATGCCAGGGAACACAGAGAAAACAGAGAGACAACACAAATAGGTGCAAAAGCCAAAAGATAGCAATTAGAATTTACAGCACAAAGTATGCTTATTAGTCATACAAATAAATAAAGAGTAAGATGTGTATTAGTAAAAAAAAAATAAAATTAAGTAAAATAAATAAAAATTAAAAAAAAAAAAAAAAAACATTGCAATGATGTTATGTAGGAAGACTTTTTGGCTCTTTAAGTTAAAAAAAAAAATGGAAATGTCAAAAAATCCAAAAGCCATGATCATCACACATCACGTTCGGCTCCTGCATCGCCTTCTCTCACGGCAGTAAAGAGCGAGCGGATGCCACACGAGCCATCATGCCACCCACAGCAGTTTGTGGAAAGCTCAGTGAACTCTGCCTGTCCTTGTTGGCCATGTTTAATTCATGCGCCGCAGTGTAGCTTTAATGTATAGCGTGTGGAAGAGTTGGGCCTGGGTGGGACTTTGATTGGAGGGCACGCTGGGGTCAAGGGAGATCGCAGCACGGAGAGAGCCGCCCGCACACCCACTCTGAGAGGAATCGAGCTCATGAAAGATGCATGCGGGCCTGACCGACTTTCCAGCGCGCTCCGTCTTCCTCTGCAGCCTCACTACTCGTCACCCGGAGGATGCCCACAGCGTGAACGGAGAGCCACAGGCCTGGGTGCTCACACTGCAAAAACTCAAAATCTTACCAAGAATATTTGTCTTATTTCTAGTCAAAATATCTCATTACACTTAAAATAAGACATGATCACCTCAGAAGTAACTTGTTTTTAGCCAAAATTTGCTTGTCTGAATCTTAACAAGCAAATTTTCAAGTGAAAATTTGGCTAAAAACAAGTTCTTTCGTAGGTGATCATGTCTTATTTTAAGTGTAATGAGATATTTTGACTAGAAATAAGACAAATATTCTTGGTTAGATTTTGAGTTTTTGCAGTGCAGTCAGTGTTATCATCTTTCCACTGAATTGTATTGTAATTAAGAAACAAGTCATTTTTATTGTGATATAAGAGTCTAAATGAATGGCAAAGAGGAAATAGTAGCTGTAATCTCTCGCAAAATGAGAGCAGAAACAAATCAGGGAAATGTATTTGAGTTTTATTATAGTCTGAGGATCATCAGTTTGATCAAAATGTCAGCAGAGGCTCTTACATGCAGTCATCCAGAGAATTCTTTATCGTTATCATGACATTAATTTTGCCCACGTTATTTTGTCATGCACATTCACAAACACACACTTTCACACACGTTTACACACACGTTCACTCTCCAGTTTATCGGCAGCATGTCTTATTTCTGTTTTGGTAAGATGACAGAAAACCTGTGTGTAAACAAATGTTCTTACGTTAATAATGTATCGCCACGAGGAACTTTGTTTTTTGACCTCTCTCCTACCTCTTACCTCTCCATTTTTATTCATAATTGATGCTTGTGAAGGCATAACATGTAAGTATAATTTATCATACACTGGAAAAAAAATAAAAAACCCAACAACTAAATTTTACCAAGTCCTTTAGCTTCATATTCTAAAAGTCTTGTTTTTCTTCAAACAAGTGAAACTATCTCAGAGCCGGATGAGATAATCCCACTTGTTTCCAATGCTGATCAACTTGTTTCCTTATTTTTCATGAATCAAGTGTCATTTTCTTGATCCTAGTAGGCCGATCTGCCTTATTCTGCTGTGTTTCAACATATTTATACTTGTTCCCAGTGAAATTCCTGAAACAAGTGAAACAGAATTGGAAAAAAGTTGAATTATCTCATCCCGCAGGCAGATTGGTTTCACATGTTTGGAGAGAAAACAAGATTTTAACACCAAATATGAGACTAAATGGCTTGATAACATAGACTTTTTTTTTTTTTTTTTTGCAAAGCATCATAAGAGGCCATCAAATACACAAAGTAGATGATTCTGCTCGGTTTGAATGGGAACCCATGTATGAGGGACGAAAAATGACAAAACAATAAATAAATGAATAAATAAATAAATACGCATATAAATATATAAATGCATAAATAATTAAATTAATAAATATTTCTACATTTATTTATTTCTTTATTTCTGTTTTTATTCATGCATTTATTTATTTATTTGTGTATTTATACATTTATGCATGTATTTATTTATTTATTTTTACATTTATTTATTTATTTATTCATTTCTACATTTATTTATTCATTTATTTATTTATATATTTATTTTTACATTTATTTATTTATACTTTTATTTATTTCTACATTTATTCATTTATTTATTCCTTCTTTTATTTCTACATTTATTTATTTATTTCTACATGTATTTATTTATTTCTACATTTATTTATTTATTCCTACATTTATTTCTGTATTTCTACATTTCCACATTTATTTATTTCTGTATTTCTGTGTCGTATGTTAATCAGGTGGGCGGTTCTTACATTAGTCTTAAGCACGATTGGTTTGTGGGTGTGATCCTGTCCACTGCTACTACCTGGACTGGCAGTAGCAGTGGATAGCAGTGGACTAGCTAGCTGCTAGGGCATTAACAACGCCAGACTTTTCCACGTCGTCGACGTTACGTCGACCCGTCAACACCGGGAGATTTTTGGGGGGCTAGCGGGGCTCTAACCGGAGGGAGGGAGGGGTTGTAGTGGAGCACCGACCGGGCGACCGGGGGGGTGAGGAGGCTGTAGTGGAGCGCCGACCGTGTGTGTAGTCGGACTACTGGAAGTAGTCGGTGGGTGCATGATTTACCACATCATTCGCCATTGACCTTAAATCACTGACGATGGCTCTCAAAACACTTTCCATTGCGTTTTACACAGTAGCTAGTAGGGCATTAATGTAAACATCGACCCGTCGAAAGTCGAAGAAACACCCACACACACACCCCCACACACACGGTCGGTGCTCCACTACAGCCTCCTCACCCCCCGGTCGCCCGGTCGGCGCTCCACTACAACCCCTCCCTCCCTCCGGTTAGAGCCCCGCTAGCCCCCCAAAAATCCCCCGGTGTTGACGGGTCGACGTAACGTCGACGACGTGGAAAAGTCTGGCGTTCTTAATGCCCTAGCAGCTAGCCAGTGTTGCCAACTCCTCAGTAAGGAAAGTAGCTATTGGCTGTCCTAAAAGTCGCTAGAAGTCGCCAAATGACGTCATCGCCTAATTTACATAATTGGCAATTTGCACGTGATTGTAATGGACGCTGTAGGAGAGGAATAACATCGTGGGAGAGACAAAAAGTGAGTAAAAAACATCCTAAATATGTTTTAGAACTACAAATTTACGGGAAGGGCGGGACCAACAGCGGCTTTGCGCATGCGCGATTCATCTGCTGCCTGGACGCGGAGTGGTGGGTCTCCTCTCTGCTCCTCTCCTGACTGCAGCTGCCTGCGACTGCCGCGCGCGGCTCGAGGCTGTGACCGCCTGTGAGGACTTTGGGGCGGGGGAGGGGCTCGCGGCAGCACCCGCTGCTCACTGAGAACAGGAACTGCAGAGGAACGATACATGCTTTCATGTCAGTTTCCAAAATACCAGAAGTCTCCAGTAACACCAGGAAAAGTCGCTAGATTTGTCGCTAGTCGCTTTTGACAAAAAAAGTTGCCATGGGGAGTTGGAAAGTCGCCAGATTTAGCGAGAAAGTCGCCAAGTTGGCAACACTGCAGCTAGCTAGTCCACTGCTATCCACTGCTACTGCCAGTCCAGGTAGTAGCAGTGGACAGGATCACACCCACAAACCAATCGTGCTTAAGACTAATGTAAGAACCGCCCACCTTATTAACATACGACACAGAAATACAGAAATAAATAAATGTGGAAATGTAGAAATACAGAAATAAATGTAGGAATAAATAAATAAATGTAGAAATAAATAAATAAATGTAGAAATAAATAAATAAATGTAGAAATGAATAAATAAATGTAGAAATAAAAGAAGGAATAAATAAATGAATAAATGTAGAAATAAATAAAAGTATAAATAAATAAATGTAAAAATAAATATATAAATAAATAAATGAATAAATAAATGTAGAAATGAATAAATAAATAAATAAATAAATGTAAAAATAAATAAATAAATACATGCATAAATGTATAAATACACAAATAAATAAATAAATGCATGAATAAAAACAGAAATAAAGAAATAAATAAATGTAGAAATATTTATTAATTTAATTATTTATGCATTTATATATTTATATGCGTATTTATTTATTTATTCATTTATTTATTGTTTTGTCATTTTTCGTCCCTCATACCCATGAACAGGAAGTGTGTGTTTACCCAACAACACCCTCTGTTTCCTCCGTTTTCCTCCGCTCAGCCCCACCTCTGCACTGTACACCACGTATGTTCACCCAAGAGCGCATTCAAAAGGTAGCCTGTTGATGCACGTACCAGACTTACCCATCAGGCCTTCTTAATTTTTCGTAGAAATCCAATAATCTAATCCCTGGTAAATGGGGATTGGCAGCAGACGACCTAAAGGGAAACTTTTGCAGATACGCCCGTCAAAGATCGATGGTTTAATTGTATAGAAGTTTCATAAAGAATTGGTGAGTGTGGGCAGCACCAAGGCAAGGCACAAGCACACGCACACACACACGCGCACACACACACACACACACACACACACACACACAATGTATAAAGTAAAGCCTTGATAGAGCGGTGCCACTGCCAACTGTGGCTACAGTCCAAACACAGCAATACTACACACCAAACACACCAAGAGGTCATGTGAGTGGAGCATGCGACACACTCTCTCTCTCTCTCTCTCTGTCTCTCTCTCTCTCACACACACACACACACACACACACACACAGACCATGTCTCTCACATGACCCCCAGTATCAGTAAGACCCCTGTAGCTCCCACTGTTCAGTCCAGCTCCGCTCGGCAGAAGAAGAGTTTTGGCTGCGGTTGTTGGCACCCAGCAGGCATTTGTGAAGTGGTCAAGTCTTTCCCTTTAGGTTAACATGACCACACACAAATTTCCACAGAGCACAAAACAATCCATATAGCAACTAGAATGCACTGCAAGTGCTTTGGTGACATTTTTTTTTTTGAATGATATTTATATGGGTTTTCACTGTTGCTGCCGATCACTGCATCTCAGAATGTACCAATTTTCAGATCCAATTTTTAGTACAGTTTTTAGATCCTCTATCTTCCTCCCCATGTCTGTCAAAACTGTTCACAGGACCATCAAACACGCCATGAGTTTGCCACTGCAGCTCCAGCTCAGCATTTCCCCAAAACTGTTAAACGTACCAGAGCAATCTTTGCCAAAAAAAAAAAAAAAAACAGAGAGCATAAAACTTCCCTTTAATTCCACCAAACAGCCTGTGCAGTATAAAAAAAAAAAAACAATCCAGTCACCTCATTATCTCATGCACTAAATGTTGGCGATAACGAGGTAAGTATTGAACTTGAACCCGCCATTCAATTGGCTGACTTCAAAACACTTTGAATTTGCTGCACGAGCTGTAGGAAGGATTTCGTAGAAGCGCTGTGCTCTGTTAGGGATGTGAAAAGACGCTTGAGAACTCGCTGTTTCGACTCACATGGGAGTGAGCAGAAGTAGAGGAGTTGGGTTGCTGAGAAATATGATGAATTAGGCTTTTTTTTATATCTGTATAAATATGACTCTGTCAACTTCAGTATGCTGGGAGAAGAGCAAGAATTTACAACAGAGGCTTTGTTCTCAGCGCTCTAATGGAAGTTTTCAGCTGAAATGGGACGGAGGCGATCCCACTGCAAAAAAAAAACCTTTAAAATGAGCGCACTGCTTAATAAGACGCCATGATGGAATTTCAAGAGTGTGACTGTGATTGAAGTCGAATGCCTTTACAAAATTGAGTAAAAATATCTTAATAGCGTGGTGAAAATATTATCTTCCATTTAAGGCGTAAGTGCAGATTTTTATATTTTAAGAGGCATTTCAGGGACGAATTAGGGGATGATATTATAAAACGTATCAAATGTAGGTAAAATAAGAAGGACGTGATAACTCTTGATTTAATGTTTTCAAAAATTAAGTAAGGAACCTATTAAAATGATAATTAGGTGCATATTATAGCATGCAGGTTTCTTAATCCATGTTAAATAGCCCCTGAAGTCCCCCCTCCAGCCATTTATTAACCTCCAAAAAATTATCTCTGATCATCATTACATATTTATGTAATGTGAAAACATAACCTTAGTGCCTCAATCCAGCTGAAATATAACTCTAAATCTTGCCTAGATGTATGAATATGCAACAGTCCCTGCTCCTCCACCTGCCTGCTGGCAAACCGGCTCATGACCAGAGCTCTGTTCACAGAACCAGGAGGTCCTGTGCTGCAACACTCATGAAAACTGTGCTGGATTTGATAATCTAGTCATGCAATCTTTTTTTTTTTTTTTTTGGCTTAGGTACACTACTATTGTTCATGTGAAGCAGGCATTTGGAGTTGGTCTTCTGGATGTTTTTAAAAATAAAATGCTCAAGGGACTGGTACTAATGATATGCAAAGCTCCACAGCGTCGGTTGATGGGATTGGCTGTCAGATTTGTGATGTACCAAATCTCGCGGGCCCGGTGTAACAGGCCAGATTAACCCTACGCCACACTGTACCCGGGTATAGTTTGGCCGGGCCCAGAGTATACCCTGGAGTATAAAATAGCCTGGGCTAGGCCAAACTATACCCCCCTAGGCCAAATTATACCCCCCAGACTCAAACAGGGGGTATATTCTGGGCTAATCCAGTTTATACCACAGGGATTTTAATTTCTCTGGGTAATCATTATTTATTTATTTTTTATCTGCAACTAGGCCTGCATATGTTGTGACTGTAATGTAATGTACATATGCTCTGTATATGCATATGAAATGCATGAGATATTTTGTATTATGATCTCATTACCATACTATGGCTGTTTTTCTGAGACAACAGGCCAAATGTTGTATATATTAATGACAGTTTGATGGCCACAAAAACATAATTATTTACTTTAGTGATTTTTATTTTATTACAAAGAAGCCTGAGATGGTGAATTGCTAAGGGAAATGATAGCAGCCGATGCCGTATGAATGTTTGAGTGTTTTAATTTTTAAAAACTAAAAATAAAATAAAAACGGCCATGAAAAAGAACTAGGCCTACAGTACAGGCTCTCAAGACTCTGAACCAATCTACACTGCTTCACTTAACTGCAGTGCTGCTAAGATCTCTGAACTCAGTGCGAACAAGCCTTCAAACAGTCCCGACTGCACCGCCATACTTTGATCTATAAGTTATATAGAGACTGAGAGAGACTCACCATTATTTGCTGAAATTACCGCAAGTCAGACCACATGTCAAGAAATCTGTTAGACTTTTGAAACAACTCCCTCTAGTGTGTGTGCATGTAATATGGACTAGAGGCAGTACTCGAGCTGAGGGGGGATGAGGGTGGATGGCATCCCCCCTGAAATAAAAATGGTCAAAATCATCTCCCCTGTAAAACTGCCATCCTCACTTTTCATCAAGTGAAAAAAAAATGGACCATCCCCCCTTAATTTTTTTTTTACAACTCGACTACTGACTAGAGGGGTATAGTCTGGCCTAGCCCAAAGTTTACTCCAGGGTGTAAACTGGACTATACCCCGGAGTATAGTCTGGTCAGGGGGTACACTTTGGGCTGTTACAGCGGGTTCATCTGAATCTTATATTTTAGGGGCGTGGACACACACCTCCACCTTCAGTACACGATTGTGAAGTCAGTATAGTCAGTGTCAGACATTTTCGGGGACTTAACATAAGAAAAACAAATTTTGAGTGGAGGGGGGTCTTTATTTTCTCACATACACATTCTGTTTATCAAATTTAACATCTACTTCTTGCCACCAAGAGGCTCCACTGAACAATTGAGGCCAAAGCACTTGCTCAAGGGCACTTTGGTTGTTATTTTAGTGGCTGTGGAGAGTATTATCAATGTCAATCCCCTATCCAGAGTTTCCAAGAAGTCCAGCTACGGGAAGTGTTACCTTTCCAGTCGCTGTCTTGTTTTATAATCTTTATACTGCTATGGCCAAGTGTGGCGGCTAAACCTGACAGTGATGGTTTGGTGTGAACGTGTCACTAAAGCTGGCTTTAGTTATAAGCCAAGCCTAAGTGTCCACAGTGTGAGCATAATCGGGCTGGGCAGTGTTAGGCACAGTATCAGTGTACTGTAACAGTTTGAACTGCGGGCTCAAGAGGCAGATAGGGCAACTGAGATCATAGTTTTAGCCACTAACCAAGACACAAATAATGGGATCGGAAAGGATCCTGAGGCTCAGAGAGGAATACTGACGCCAGCAAGTCTCAGTGCAAAGACCTAAAAGAGGCACGAAAGCAGGGGGGCGGTGGTGGACATGGAGATAAGAGAAGGAGGGTAAGGAGGGAGGGAAGGAGCAATAGAGGACAGACGGATGGGATAAGCAATGGATATCATCTCCGTGCAGCTGAAAGCCAGCGTCTCCATTTCTTCCTCTCTTTCTGTCTCTTCCTTCGTAGTTAGCTCATAAACTGTTTCTTTGAGATTTGATTCTGTATTTACGTGAACACGTGCAGCAGCTTTGCCAAACACCCATATCCCATAAAAGGCTTCCACTACAGATGAAATTCCCAACAAAGTCTTCTCCTCCGCCCTCGTGCAGCGGGTGTGGCTCGATTGCCTGTTCACGCCGCAGTCGTCCTATCCATTGCACGGAGGGAAAAAAAAATGCTTGCTCGTGTTTTATAGGGATTTTAGTAGAGGAGGGGGGAATGATGAGAAGAGAAGAAGGCAAAGCTGCCTTTGGTACATCTACACTATTGGATGTAAATCCTTTTTAATGGGATCCAGGGTTCAGAGCTGGGGCAGAGATTACCAAGGGAGATCTGGATCTGGCGTGACCTGCATTTGCCCTGGCCGTGCCCTCTCTACCCCACCCTGCTGCACTCTGGCCTGCTGGGGCACGGCCAGGGCAGAGTTAATGTCGGGATGGGAAGACAAGGGCAGCACTGAGGAGGGCAGAAACAAGGAGGGTGGAACCAAGTGATGGATAAGACAGATATGACAATAACTGGGGCAACAGGTAGCTGATATTGTCATACACTATGGAAAAAAATGTTTTTCAAATGTTTTCCCTACTTCAGGTAAAATTTAAGGACAAATCAGAGTTTAAGAGGTTCAAAAATAAATGCTAGAGATCAGACAATATATGGAAATTCAATATATCACAAAGTAAAAATGCAGCAAAACGAAATATGTATCAGGATATTAACTACACGTCATTCTGCTGTAGTAATCACGATTGAGATGACTCACCCATCACTGTCTGAAGTGTATACAAAGTTTGTTATAACCACTCCTAAGTATTTCATTTCCTTTTTTAATGGAATCTGATACAAATCTATCAGAAGATGCTCATATATGGCTTCAGAAAAACTTAGCAGAGGCATCGGCTCTGAACTCTTGAGTAAGACGGTAGAATCGTCTGTCAACTCAGTTACATACAGATGATTTCCACGCACATTTAAGGGCTCCTTGTTGGGGCTATTTTTTATGAAAATAGCCAACAGTTCTGCAACTAAAATAAATAACAAACAAGAGCAGGAACAACTGTGCTGAATTGCTCGCTCGTTCGTTTGTTCCAGTCCAGACGAGATGAAGGCTGTTGGGCCTCCATCCCACCTCAGAGGAGCCCCGACCTACTGAGTGCATAAATGAACACACTTTTCAGAGGGTCGACATCTATAAATGTACTATAAATGCACTATGTATTTACTATAAATCCTTTTTTGATCGGTCGTATGTCATAATCTAATATTTTGAGAGACTGGATTTTTGATTTTAATGAACTGTAAGCCATAATCATCATATAAAAACAGGCTTGAAATGTTTCACTTCATGTGTAATGAATCTAGAATATATGAAAGTTTCACTTTCTGAATGAAATTACAGAGAAAAAAAAAAAAACTTTTCCATGATGTTCTAATTTTTTGAGATGCACCTGTATCTTATTCTTTCTAGTGGAATTTTTTAATTTTTGTTTACACTCCAGCAAGCCCATGTTGTTGCTAGAAAGATTTGTGGCTTAGAAACAGCCATAATTCTGTAATTCTCCTTTGTTGTCATCAAACCAACACGTTATCCCCTCTCTAATAAACGCAGGACAAAAGTTTTAATTGTTGTATTTTTACATCGAAATCCAAAAAAAAAATCGACTCAAGCTGCACTAATGAGCACAAATAAAATTAAAACAATAAAACAATCTCAGATTTTTTTTAAACCCCCCAACAAACACACACACACACCAGATTTTTCACCCTTAAAACTGCTTTTCTCTTTCTAACTGATATCCCACTGGTTCACACTTCTGAATAATCCCTGTGGCGTTACGTCCTGCAACAACATCCCGATTCAAGATGCAAATTAAGTAGGCAAGATGTTCTCAAAACACAGTTGCAGTGTGACGTAGGGGCAGGTGGGACCAGGGCAGGACAGGAGCGAGGTCAGAGGCTGCAGGCAGGTGTAAAAATAAAGACTGTAGAGGACAGGACAAAAGTGAAAAATCAAACAGAGTTGGGATGAGGCTGAGGCAGGGCAGCAAAGGGCAAGGCGAGACAAGGAAAGGGTTAACAAGCGAACAGAGCATTAGGCCAGTCGGGCAGGGGTCAGCGGAGAGACACCTGCACTGTGAATCAGAGAAGCTGGCAAACAGGGCTAGAGGTAGAAAGGTTAAGCCAGATCCTGACCTGTCCATATGTGTTCAGTAAGTCAGTTAAGCTCTGCTGTGTCCCGACATGACACTGTACCAAGTTCACATAAAGATGAGCGAGAGGCGGCGATCATGACAGGGGGGAAAATGTCTGAAAAAGTGTCGATTATTATCCTCTAAGCCCCTTTCTCATGCTGTGATGAAAGAAAAAAGCCACACATTTGTCTCGAGTCAATATGTTTCCTACTTTGGCATCCCCGCTGCGCAAATTGGTGCATTAAACTTGATTGTGTTATATCAGTTTTAACCACTTCACTTCTTTACTTTTATCATCACATAATAACGCTAAGCTGAGCGAACCCGCTGCGTTAACGAAAACCTTCTCACTGACAACGCTCCGCATCGGGAGCTGAACGGGATCCGGTGTGCTCGCACGATGACGATAAAGCAAAGTGAAACGAAATGTCTGGGAGGGCAAAGTCCTCGCTAAGCAGGACACCTGGTGACTTTCACACTTTCTGTGACCCTTCCAGCAGCTCGGTGCTCCCCCTGTCACCCCGCTCAAACCTCTTGATCCCAGGCATGTGATGAGCCGCAGCACACAATGCAGAGCCTTTTCCATGGAAACTGTGCCAGGCAGACCAGTGGCTATTGAACTGTGTTTTTAACGGACCAATGGCTACTCAACTATATGTAACCGACCAATGGCGTCGCAACTGTATAGGACACACACCAAAGGCTACTGAACTGGACGGGAGAAACCAGTGTCTATTCAGTTGTATGTGACGGGCCAGTGCTTGCCTTTAATGGGGGAGATTGTTTGTGTTTGATCAAAAAATGAGCTCCTAACATGGAGATGGAGTGAACCAATGACTACTCAACTGTGTGTGACGGGCCCATAATCACTTCATTACTCTGTCAATACTGTTACAGATGAATCAATGTTGATTATTTACCAGAAAATGACCGACTTTTATCATCCAAAGGGTCCAAAGGGTACTGTTTTGGTTAATTATCACGTTTTTCACAGCGCGGTGCAGCCATTGGGCCAATGATTGTACTAAATTGCATGTAACAGAAAATGTTAGCTCTTTATTGGGAAAACGGTATGTGGCAGAACAGCGTCTACCTGTATGTTATTGCATCTCCGTTGACAGAAAAATGGCATTAATACCTGCAATGTTACGATACATAATTAGGGATAGGAGGATATTTCAAAATTCAGTGTATATTGCAATACAAATACAATAAGAAGCCAAAAAAATGAACTGCGATATTAGTTAAATTTTATACCACTCTAGTAATCAGAAATGAGATGGCTGGCCCATCAAAATTTAAATAAACGGTCCTTTAAAATTATAATCTGCAGTTGCTGATTTTGCCCAGTCATGCTTTGCTGTTATTGACTTTCTATGTGTTACATGGCATCATGCTTGAATTGAATCATGAACCATTTGGGTAAAGAATCCTCCATGTGAGATTGTTCCATCACTATACGGTTTGAAATAAATAATATAAATAATGTTAACGTAATAATGCATTATATCATAATTATCATGTTACCTTTTACTATGTGCTGGACCAGTGGCTTCCTCCTTCCCTGCTGTAACTTGCCCTAAACCTACTGCTGATGTGGGACCGTGTGTTTGGTGACAGAAAGACGTAAAGATATTGAGCAGCCTTTGAAACTGCACACATCATCTGACTGAGAGAATGCCAAGTCAAATCCATGTGGACATCAGCATTAGGATTAGAAAAATAAAGAGCAATAATGGTCACAGGCATGCCACTCTTCCTTCTTATGTCAGTGGTTTGTGCAGTATCAGCCCCGCTCTGCTCCGGATTTTTTTTTTTTTTTTTTTTTTTCACTTTACGGACACATCCAGCAGCGCTAACACAAGCTTCTCCCATCCGGCACATCCATATGATGGCCGCTCTTCCTCCTACATGACCTCCTGCTAAGCTCTTTATCCCGCGTCCCCCTAAAACACCCCCTCCTCTTTCCACCCCGAGCCATGCACTTTCAACCCTCCCCACCTCGTCTTACTGTACACCCTGCAAAGCTGCACATCCTCTTTTTCCTAACCCATCATTATCATGATCACAGTTTGTGTTCCCCTTCTGCCCTGATCCTTGAACCCCACCCCGACCCCGAGCCCGTCCACCCCTCAACCCTGCCCAAATAGACCCAATCTGGTCCTGCAGCGCTGCAGCACATGTCCAGCCAGGTTCAGCCAGGGGTTAACCCCGTCTTACAGAATCGCTGGTCGATATGGCTGCCTAATCCTCCTTAGTGCAAAAGCACTTGGGACTATTATGAGGCCCACCTCTCTCTACCCTCTATCCTTCGCTCCACCCCCCCCCCATTCATCATATTCCCCTTTACCACGCCCCACCTGGGAAAACCCCTCCACCCCAGGATGATGAGGTTTGGATCAGATAACGAGGATTAGAGCATGAGAGAAGCGGCTGGGAGAATATGCCTCGCCTTGCGTTGTCCCTCCTCCCTTCCCATAGCTCCGCATCACACCCTGCAGGGATGCGAGAGACACGCCACGCCCTCTCACCGCGTGCTCGCTGTATCACCGGTTTCTCGTGACTTGGGCTGCAATCCTATTTCCCAGCACCATCGTATGCGTGTTACATTCTGCAGCACAAATGTAATATAATTATCTTAGTTTTTGTAAAGAGATTGCATGCCTCACCGCAGCCCCCCAGTGTTGAATCCTCTGACATGCATCCTGATGACGCTCAGTGTCACTCAGACCTGACCAAAAACAGACTGAGGAGAAAAATGAAACAAAAAACATCCTTTATCTTTGTTTTTTTTTTTCCACTTTTAAGATCTTAAGTATATTTGACTGAGATAAAAAAAATAACTGCAAGTGACACAGTTGTAAACTGAGAGGCCAAAAAAAAACCAGACAAGTGGATTTACTTCACATTTTAGCTGTGACTTTTTTTGTAAATGCATCCTTGCATGCTATGCATATACATAAATATGTATATGTTCAATGTGGCATGTGCTGTCATATGAACACATGAAGGAGATTCACTGGCAGGTACAGGTGTCTGTAAGAGTTCCCGAGCAGGTAATCCACTAAATTAATTGCATTACACCTTTGTCTGGTGAATGACACAAAGTGGTTTCATGCACCTTTGACCGCGCTGACCTGCCTATCAACTTGAGGCCACAGTTCAGTGCATGTGTGCGTGTGTGTGTGGAGATGCAAAGTACCACCCTCGATACATACACACACACACACACACACACACACATGCACACGCACACGCACATGCACATGCACAAGGCACTTTACTCAACCAGCAGCAGATGGAACAAGTCAATTCAATCTGAGTGGAATTAAGAACAAAACTGCATCGACTAAGACTTAATTGCCATTACTGCACTGCAAAAAAGTCAATTGATTAGATCGGAGGTTTTCAAAGTAGGGTCTGGGGACCTCAAGGGGGCCTTGATGGGGCTCCAGCAGGACCTCAGCCAGAATAGTGTAATTTCACAACAATTTAACTCACAAGAAATTATTACAATATATTAAAAAATAGCAATTATGTTTTAATCTCACCACTTTGAATGCATTTGCCATGTAAACTATTTAATACTTGACACAAACCAATATATATTTTAATGTCAGGGTTGTATAGTGCAAAATCACATCAAATGGGGGGGCCCGCAGCTTAATTAAAGTCAACTTGGAAACACAGAGACATTTGAAAATCCCCGGATTGTAAAATCAGAACACACAAGTTACCTCCTGACTGCTCATACGGAGTTCACAGACGCCATGTCATTACATTAGGTCACTACAGACTAGTGAGGGGCGATGTGATGGTTTGTTCCTTTTCAATAACGTTTCTATGAAGCCCAAGCATCTCCAACAGCAACTGAAACCAAACTCGATGAATGCACAAAGGCAGCGAGTGTGGCTCTGACTGTCTGTGTGTCTGTCTGTCTCCCTTCCTATCTCTTTCTCCATTCGGAGTGTCGGGACAATCCGGCCACTATGCTACATCTGCACAGCTAGACGTCATGGCCGACTCCTCTGCCACCCAGACGAGTGGCCAGACACCGTCTGTCTGAGCCGACATGGAGAACAATGCACACAACGAGGACATTCAAATGTATGTGCACACACTCTCACTTTCACAGACACACACACAAACAGCCAGCTCGCCTCCCCTCTGGTCAGCCTGTGGACAGCAACAGAAATAACCATATAATCAAAAGGTAAACCCACCTGAAGCCGATTTATCCTCATTTTTTATTTGTGGGGCAGATTTGACCCAACTTTCTATCCTGACATCATGACCTTTACGATTTTAATTCACAGTAAGTGTAACTAAAATGATTTAATTTGTAAGAAGCACGAAGAAGCACAAATTGACGCCTTTCTGAAAACGAAACCAATTTTTCTTCATATCGGTGGTTGTTTTGCCTTGTGACGATCACTAGCTAAAGAGGTCATTGTTTATCCAATTTTTTTATTTAGCACTGCATCACTGCATGTGATTCAAATTCTTGTGGATGATAAACAAGTAGGTTAAAACTGAGCGTGCCAGCTGCACAACCAGATGTGACTTTTGAACAGGGAGTACAGATTGACCAGGATTCGTAAGGGGTCATACAGAGGCCAGCGGGGCCTGGTGGTCACAGAGCCTTGACGAGCTGGATCGAGCCCCAGAGCTCCGTTGCCAGGCATCCCACCCTGCTGAAGTGCCCATGAGCAAGACACTGAAGCCCTACCAGCTCCAGGGGCGCTGCAGCTGACTTCTGACATCCATATGGCAGGGAAAGCGAGAAGAGGCATTATTATTACGTGAGCAAACAATCCGTAAACATGTGCCAACTAGAAGAGGCTTCACTCGCAGTCGCCACGAAGAAAGGTTGGCATTTTATGCTTCTGCAAACCAAACATGCACTGAAAAGCCCGGTTTTGTCAAGTTTCGTGACTTCAAGTATCCAGAGAGTGAAAAACGCTGTGTTAGGAGGCAGGTGGGGATGGCACAACAGCACTTTGATCCTCCAGACTAGAGTTCAAGTAAAAAGCCAATATTAGGGAATGTTTGCTGACATTTTATAATGTCAACCATGACCCTCTCCTAACCTTAGCCAAGTAGTTTTGGTGGGTAATGAAGCTAACAAAGCTGAAGAAAGTGGTGGAAGTAGCTCATACTGTTCGATAGTGTTTACGCACATTGATGCAGGCGCTGTCACATCGGCTACAAGTCTAAATGTTGATGTGCAACATATTTTTGTTTCAGAAGTGCTGACATTATAACATATTTGTTGGTTTGCAGGAACTTAAAATGGCAACATTTTATTCTGGCAAACCAGGTTGGTATGCCGTAGCTTTCTTGAGCAGTAACATATGAATGCCTCTGTTTTAAAGAGTCTTGTCACTCTTTGCCCATGCTGGCCCAAGTACATTATCTCTGACCATGAGCCAATCAAATCACAGGAAACATTCTGTATCAAACAGACTGTTGATTGGCTGCTGGTAATGCTGCTCCACGCAAAATGGAAGCATCTAAACTTCTGAAATCCTTGATAAAATTAAAAAAAAAAAAAAAAAAGGCATACTACTGACTAAATTATGCACACAAATGACTCTTGATGGGAACATCCTTTTAGTTTACCATATTCAGCTGTTTGTGGGGGAACTAAAAAGCTAATTTCAGTCACTGAAAATGACTGAAAATGGACTAACTGCGAATATCATTAATGATAAATATGAGTTCATATAAAGCACCTACTCTTTTTAAAACTATATGCCTTTTTCTACTGCAGACCAAGAAACAAGAACTATCCCAAATAGGAACAAACAGGAACTAGTGTTTGGTTCGGTTCTAGTTATCGTTTGTGTGTTTCATTCAATTTCAGACAACAGAAAAAGGCGACTGATGCAGCAGATTTAACAGTAATCTAATTAATCACAATCTAATGCTAGGAGTTTTTTGTTATGGTTACACATTTATTTATGGTTTTAAAACGTATGCAGCTTTTTTTTTTTTTTTTTTTTTTTTTTTAGCCATGTCTTTCTCATATCTTTTAATTCCTTAAAGCTGCTGCTCCTCTCACCAAATGATGATGAAAGCTCCAACCTTTTTCTCAGTTTGGCTTCTTCAAATGTTTGACAGCAAGCAATAAAATGCTTAAGCTTGAATGTAAACACAGCAGCTGCTGGTTCTCACTGTCAGTCACTTTAGTGATGCAAAAATGTGTGACCAATCAGCGGCCTGAGCAGTGCAGTAGCCCCGCCCCCAGGGTCCGGCTGATTCCTTTGAGACAAAAAAATGAACTGGAACTGGACCCTCAGTGAATGCAAGATCCAGGATTCCTATTTTTCGTGCCAAATAAATGCCAAAGGGTTTGGTACCACTGCAGCAGAGAAAACGCTTTACATGGTTTGGATAAAAACAATGTCTTGCAGTCACATGTCCTCCTGCTGAGACGGCAGGGGTCTGAGTCTCAGCTCAGGTCGTGCTGCTGAACGTCTGCTCTCCTTCCTGTGAACATTTCTTCGCTGTGATCTGACAGCCTGATAAAAGAAAAAATGCCAGAACAGAGCAAGATGGGTGTTCACCGTGGTGAGAATCAAGTTTTCAAGGCCGTTCAGTGTGTTCCAGCTCTCTGCAGGAGCCCAACTCTGTTTTAGTCCTCACTGCTCAGAGCCCTGGTGTTAACATCAGCGCTGAAACCGACTCTGACTCACACCAAAACACACACACAGTCAAACAAACACACACACACGCATTCATTCTCTCTATGAAACACACACACAGATACACAAACTACCCACGAAATACACCAGGGTCTGAATATAATATAAAGTCACCGGCTGAAAATGCTGACGCACCATGAGGGCTGACCAGAATAGTGACATTTTCCAACACCTGCAGGTGCACACACACTCGTACACACACATACATGGATTGATACTCATTGTGTGAATGTTGTGTGGGCACATGCATAAACTCTGTCTCTCTCAGATACACAATTACAATTACATCCTTACAATTACAATTATAAAACAGACAACACACACATATCACAATCAGAGGAAACTATTATCTAAATTTCAATATCATAAATGCCCCCTATTTAGCAAAATTTTAGCATAACACAATTGTGTCAAATAGATTTTCAACCTCAACAGTACTGTTTCCTTGACATAAGACAGAGCTTTTCAATTTTTTTTTTTTATTCATGATGCTTGAGTTTGAAAAAGCCACAAAGTGATTCAGTTTTTGATTTAAAGTGATTCAGCATCAGTAACCCTGAACTGAAAAGATATTTGGGTTTTTTGTTAACGGTGCACGATGCAAAATTGCTGAGGATCAACTGAAGTGAGGACCGTTTAGACTCAACTGACAAACTGTGGAATAGGCATGTAGTTTGATGGCTGAATCTACACGGTTCTCATCGTCAGCCCAACTAATAAATACATTAAATTCTGCATTAAAATTTTGACAGATAGATTCAAAGTGGTGAGATGAAAGCATAATGTTAAAATAATCTCTGGTGTGTTTGATAAACTGGGCCTTGATTTGGTGAGGACCCCTGGAAGCCCCTAAAGAACCCCTTAAGGTCCCGGGACCCCACCTTGAAAACCACTGGCCAGTGACACCACAGCTTCATGTCAGTGGAGAGAATTTTAAGCCACCAAAACAAAATATGAAAACACATGTCCCGGTGTTTGTTTACATCCGGTTATTGCACAAAAAGCCTCACGGTGCAGAGATGCAACCATGATTCCATTACCTGTCACTGAGCTTGCTCCCATTTGTTGCAGGATTAAACCAGTTTAGAGTTTACAGGGACCATTAAATCCATGGCTTCTCCATGAACAATAGACTGGCACAATAAAGTCAGCTGCACTGGGACTCGGGACTGGGTAAAACGGGCCACACACCACTGGTCTCCCAACATTTTCCTGACTATTTTCATGTGGTTGGGCAGGCAAAACATGCAGGAGAAGTCTTAGAGCAAACTGTGTTTTTGTTGTTGTTGTTGTTGTTGTTGTTTTTTGTTTTTTTTGCATGATTTTTTGCAAAATCATTTCACCTTTTGCACCTCCCATTCTCAAGTTCAGAGTCTAAGTTTTCTGCTGAAGTGAGTGATAAGATGTGTGTTAAATGTGAGAGAGGCAGAAGGAACAGCCCCCGGTGTCACATAGCCTAACAACTCAAAGATACACTGAGGTTTTGACAGGTAAAACACATATGGCTCTGCTTCCTGGACTGATAAAGTTTAACTGAATATGTTGGAGTATTCAACAAGATTACCAAGCAGTGCTAGGCAATGCCAAAAAAAGATGTAGCCTACTTTATAAGCTGTGGTCCACACAAAATATTGTCTAAGCTATCAGATAGAATAACAGATAAAGCAAAAAACAAAAAAAAAAATAATAGCTTTCACCTGCCATCTTTTCAAGTAAACCCAGACAGGCAGAAAACAGGCCAGTCCTAAACAAAAGTATTTAGCATTACAGGAAGCCCCTCGGTCTGCAGAGCTGGCCACATACCTTCACTGCAACAGCAGCTGCAGCCTTCAGGACCATCCGTCAGAGTCCTCTGCAACCATCCATGAGAAATTGATCATATGGTAAAAGAAATAAGTCAAGGCTGGTGCCGGGGGTCGAAAAAGAAAGGGACTAGTTCAAGGTGTGTGTGTGTCTGTGTCTGTGTGTGTGTGTGTGTGTGTGTGTGTGTGTGTGTGTGTGTGTGTGTGTGTGTGTGTGTGTGTGTCTGTGTGTGTGTGTGTGTGTGTGTGTGTGTGTGTGTGTGTGTGTGTGTGTGTGTGTGTGAGAGAGAGCAGCTGAAGCCCACACACAGGCTTCCTGCAGCAGGGCTGGCCGCCTGCAGAGCGGCTCCCCCGCTGTGTTGGCCGGTAGCGGGGAGCCACCTGCCGGGGTGAACGGACAGCTCGGGCCGGTAACGGATTACTTAGTAACGCGTTACAGCAGCCGGCTCAGTTACCGTGTAACGAGCTGCTGTATCAACTTAGCCTTCTTAATTTTGCAGAAACCAGTGGAGAGAAACGAAAACGTTACTTTAAATACCAGACGGAAGCTGAATTATTAAAAAACTGAAAGTAAAGTGCATTTTCCAAGGACTTCCGGTGAAAAATGGTAGTTTATTTTCTCCAAGTGGAATAATTCCCTGTGTTTCGACTGTTCTGAGCAAACCGATGCCAATAACAATAATAATATTGAGCATTAAAATAATTTTCGCAAGTTTATGGTGTTTGTGGCCAATCAGAACGTAGCTCATAACCTTGACAGCTCTGTAAGGAGTATTTTAAGAAATAATAGGCTACGTGATATTATGCCAACTATTAGACTTATTATAATGTGTAACGAATGATGAGTAACCTATAGGCCTGGTAGATATGTTTGTTTGTTTGTTTGTTTGTTTGTTTTTAGAGCAGCACAGCCGCCTCGGATTGGACTGGGCTCCACTTTGCGCCCTTAAAAAAAGTTTTATCTATTTTCTTAAGTTCTGTTTTCTCGTGATTTCTTGCGTCTTTTTCTGTGCCTGAATGCCAGTTTATTGGACTAACTTTTTGACGACTTAACCTGTGTTAAAAAGACAGACTAGGCTGCATTTGGGCCTATTCGTTTTTCTCTTGGAGTGGAATTGCGCCTTACCTCCCTCTAGTTGTTTTTATCACTATAATAGAGAAAATAACACACACTTAGGACGAAAATGCCCAGAAATCAACGTGAAAGCCGTATCTTTAACAAGTAAATAAATACGTAATTCTGCTTTGTGCGTCTGGACAGGATAGTTTGGTGACATATTGGTCTAATAATTTACCACAATCGTAATATAATCATAAAATTATAAACTCACCTCTTGGCTTATTTGCCTCTTCAATAGCCTGCATACTCTCCAATAAAGGATGTGACATTTTAACAAATGTGTCTCTATAATATTTTTGTTACTTTCCAACAGAACCCTTTGAGCAATAATTTATTTATCCTTCTAAGATAATACCTATTCATCTGCTTTATTTGACTGTGGTCGAGCTCATGGCCTACTCTTGTATGTCTTATTGTCTTGTGTGTGTATACTTTGTAGTGGAACGAGTGTAAGTACATAGAAACACTCCTAAGAACCTTGTGTCAGTATTTAGTATCTTTGGAGCCTCGAATATTGCATACATGTTAAAATGTGGTGTAATTAACATATTTTAACTAACACAAATGTGCGTTGCGTTGACAAAAAGAGCGTAAGGATGGTGTGTTTTGTGTTTGTGTGTGTGTACGTGCATGTGTCTGCCTCATTGCGTGTGCAGTTTGAATACCTGACCAAACTAATTGGAGTTACAGCATGGGTCAACGACCACATCCCCAAACATTGTTAAAAAAAAAAAAAAAAACACTCCGCCACCCAACCTGATGCTACTGTAGTCAGTATTGGCGCTTCGCTCTGCGTCACAGGCCTGTCCAAAACACACACTCTGCAGGAAAAAGTCCACCTTATGTGGCCTGGCCTTGTTTTGGAGTAATTTTCTGGAAACAAAAAGGGGAAGATGATGCCAACAAGGGGACGAAATTTCACTTTGTTTCCAACTTGGGGAGCCAGTGACAGCATCTTCAAAATAAAGTGCAGCATCAAGGGAATAACATCCAAGAAAAAAAAAAAAAAAACTTTAAACGAACTAATGCTGCTTTGGAGACGAAGGGCAGAGTTCTTGATTTTGTAGCCTACTTTTAAAAAAAATTAAATCTCCATTCCAGATTAAACAAGCTGTTGACGGGCCTTTAGTGCAGTTTAGCCACACTTTGAATCTGCAGAGCATCAAGTGCGATTTGCAGAGAAGCGCTCATAGCGAAAATAGTAAAAAATAAATTAATTAATAAATTTAAAAAAAGGACCTCACTAGTTTTCTCTGCACGACGTATCAGGCTGCAACAGGTTTGATTATGCAGCAGACAAAACACAACAGAGGCTGAGCTGAGGCACATGAAAAACTCAATCACAAACTAACAGGAACTTCATTTCTATTGAATCGAAGTATCGATTTAACAACCTTATGACGAATCCGATCGGAATAAAAAGAGAAATGATGTACAAATAAAATGCATTGCATGTTGTGCACAAAAACTACATCGAAAAAGGTTTGGCGATATAACGCAGAATTTATTACTTATTTTCTATGAAATCAACAACCATACAGTGATGATGGGCGAGTTAAATTGTTAGTTCAGTGCCTCCATTTTTATTTATCTATTTATTTATTTATTTGTTTATTTCCCATCCAATGTAGAGAAATAGGCAAGTTCAGAAAAAAAACTGTTTTGTAAAATCACAACCTTGCAACGCCACCGTTCTTTGTAATGGGAAGTTTATAGCGAGTTATGCTGTGATGAATGTACCTGCAGATGTGATTCAAATGTTGGGAAAAAAAATATTATCTATAGGCTACATGATTTGAAAACTTTGAAAAGTTTAAAAGGAAACGTGAAGAGAGAGAGAGAGAGAGAGAGAGAGAGAGAGAGAGAGAGAGAGAGAGAGAGAGAGAGAGAGAGAGTTTAGATCTGCTCTATTCACAAACAGTGGAAACATTTGCAGTGTTTTGGTTTCGACCTCCCCCCTCTAAAAATGAAAACACATTTTGTTTCAGGCATCAGTCTTCCACTGAATGTTTCACTCGGGGAGAAAGGGAGAGAAAAAACAGCGAATGAAAAGCACTGGCTTTTCAAATGGAGCTGCTTTCAAACCAGTGCTGTCTAAATTGGACATGAAAATCAAATTACTTATAGAGAACCTGTGAAAACCTTGAGGAGCAAACTAGAAAGATCCCGACCTCTTTCTCGAGTTAAGTCACCTGACAATCAGAAAAAAATGGCCCCAAAAGCTCAAGCAAAAGGGCCCAAAGTTTAAGAATTATATTTTTTTCCTTGGGTTATTTTGCACGATTAACCTTGAATGGTGCATTTGCTGAAAATACATGGTAAAAAAAAAAAAAAAAAAAAAAAAAAAAAACATACACCACAAACAGAACACTGCTAATGTCAGCTAAAAGCATTTCGATCAAGCTTAAAGTGGTCAAAGCTGCTTCACAAGACTGACATTAAGAAATTTGCCCAAATGGATGTGGCTAAAATATTCCTATACCATTAAAGAATTTAAATTTGATTCTAACTTGAAGGTCAGGCACATTTGTGGCTCCATTCAGCAGGCAGGCAGCCTCGGAGCAGCAGCAGAGGCCCTCCCATTAACACCCCCAGTGTCACACAGTGGCTCTGTGTTCCCAAATCTAACCCCCACCCCCCTCCTCCCTCCACACCGCCTCTCTGTTGTAGTTAGGATGATTTGTTAGGGGAAAATTATTATTGACGACTTTTGAGTCTGAAGTCCTCAACACCACAGCTGCAAGTCCGTCACGGTGCATTTTTGGCACGAGGGCTGCACGGTGCGTCAAGTTGCACTGGCACCTACACTCAGTGGCCACTTTATCAGGTCCACCTGCACAATCTGATACAACCATTACAACCGTTGTGCCAAAGTTTCCCGTCTGCTCTTGTCACAGTAATAGAGGTGTTCATGCAATTCTGTGTTTGGCACTGAGCTCATAGTTAGTGCTGCTGTTGTACTGGACTGCATTTTATCTACTATTCTGTCCCCCCTCATGTATATAAATAGGGAGGACAAAAAAATAGAAACACCTCTCAGTTTAATGTGGTCCAGTACAAGACCTCTGCAATAATAAACATAGAATTAAAGTGGCACATTCTCCACAATATCAAAACAAACTGAACATCATAAACTTTGTTAAAAGGTAGAATTTATGGCAGAGCTGTTGCATTGAACTGCATTAGATTGTACAGGTGGAGCTGATAAAGTGAATATTCCGAAATACATTTGTGCATCAACAAGTGTTTTTTTTTTTTTTTTTTTTTTTTTTTTTAAAGACAGGTGGTGATTAACGCAAAACCCTTTTGATCCTAACCCAAACCCTAAGGCGTGTCTCTAGCGCCTATATAAATTTTGCCATTTTTACCATTGTAAAAAGTGGCCTAAAGTGTCAACATAGGCCACTATGTTATGTATATCCCACGGAGGATGCGCACAGCTCCGCCCGGCTGGGCCTGGACGCTCTGGGCTACAGGCGTGAAAAGGGCGCTTGTCTAACAGTGAAAGCCATATAGGCCTACACACAGGCCGAAGTGAGGCGTACAAACATCAGGTATTATTATTTAATATTATATATTGAATAATAGAGGCCAACAACTGGTTTGAAATTGTGGGAGGGGAGGTTGGGTCCTTCAATTACTCACAGTTTGTGGAGCCAGCGTCACGGTTAGCCGACGTTTCATTCATATTTCAGGCGTTTAGCGGACGCCAGTGAAAGCAACAGTGCCTCCTCGCCTTTTTTTTGTTTTTTGTTTGTGTGTGTGTGTGTGTGTGTGTGTGTGTGTGTTAATGGACAGCATCACGAGCCACCCAAAGTAGGCCTAGGCTATGCAGCGGAAGGGTCAAAGCCTCAGATGCCTCTCCAGATGATAGATTAAAAATACCCCTGCGTCCCCATAATATTCATGTAGGGCCATGGATATACATAAAAAGATTTTTATTAATTTTTTTGTCGTTAGGAGAGGGAAAATATGTTCTACGAAGAGGGCGGATGATGTAAGGAGGGGGTTAATAATGTAAATTATCAATAAATAGATAAATAAATAGGCCTAAACAATGTAAAGTTAATACAATATAGCTTAGCCTAGTTTTTTTACTATTGTTTTTAAGGCCACCTTATTTATTTTTTATGACATATAGCCTAGCCTAAGGGCCGGGCTGAGCTTGCACATCACGTACGCTCTGACACGCCTACAGGAGCCGCCACAAACCAAATGTATCCTTGGCCTATGAAATTATATTTCCATCCAGTTCCCAACTAACATGATGTATACTAGTTTTAAATAAAGAAAATGCGCCATTCATTTGGACTGTAAGCATTTCGAGCCTGTATATGGCCTTGATAAGCCGCCATGCGGAAAAAGACATGGGCGGAACTACAGGCAGATCAGTTGCGCTCCTCGCCTCTGATTGGCTGGCACACGCCTGGCAAAACAGCTTACACCTGGGGCCGCGTAACAATTGGAATATCAATGCGCTAAACCGAAACACATCCTCCATCTTGGAGATGTTATTAACCTGTGCGCTCTTGTCGGGTGAAAACCACATATCCCCAAAATATAAACTTTTCTGGAGAAAAAAAAAGCCTTTTTTTTTTTTAGTTTGGGCACTTTGGAGTTTTAGTCTGGTTTTAAAATGGTTTCGTAGCCTGAATCCAAGGGTTTCTTGGAGCAAATCATCCCAAACAAAGTCTAAACATGAAAATCTCCAAGAGTGCATTTAGGATTTCAGCCGACAGCTGCTTAGGCCTGAGCAACCAATGTTTGACCACTAAAATATGAGAAATAACGTTCAGCCGAGTAATTAATATTATCTTTAACATTTATGAAACATTTGTGTTCGTGCCAATTGTTTTTCTTTTAATGAATTAATTAATTTTTGATACCTGGGCCCACCGGACTGTGCGGCTCGTGTCTTACCTGTGTTTCGGAGAGATTCAGCTGCCTGGCCAGCTCGGTGCGCTCGCGGCCCACGACGTACTGGCACCGCTGGAACTCGAGCTCGAGCCGGTAGAGCTGCTCGGCCGTGAAGGAGGTCCGCGTGCGCTTGGGCCTGTCGAGGTCGAGCCCCTTGGGTAGGACGATCTCCCGGATGGTGCCCTTGGCATCTGTTTGTTTTGATCGTGAACAGGAACAAGAACGCAAAAAACTTTCAGTGGACTTCACCAGCAACGTAAATAAATAAATAAATAAATAAATACATAAATAAATAAATAAATAAATAAATAAATAAATAAATAAATAAATAAATAAGATTCAGTGGAAGTTGGCCCCTATTTAATCCTGAGGTTACTCACTTTCCTGAGGGCCTACAGTGCGCTCTGAGCTATCAAACTGACGGAGACTGATTTGTATGAGGACAGAATTTCTATGATGGAAAAACACACAAATGAAGCTTTTCAATAATATAACTAAATTATGTTCAGTTGTGCTCGTTTTTACTCTTTAAGCTCATACACTGGAGGCCACCGTGTGGCCAGCACACGGTCACCGGACGCTCACTCCGCAGATTTATGAAAATTATAGGAACATTTTAAGGAAAAGGTGTGTTGGGGTACCAAGCGTAAACGCCACCATGTTTATTGTGTTGTGCTACAGGCTGGGCTGCTGCTCGCATATAGCCTCAGTCGTCAAAAATCATCAACAACACGCCTATCTGCGTGCGCCACGAACCAGTTTTACGCACATAAAAAATGAAAGCGTCTTTTTAACGAACGCCAGTCAGTGTCACCTAAACTGCTGTCGTAGTAGCAGCAGCCACCGCAGATATGACACTTGACAAGACACGTCACACTCACGGCCCTATAGCTGCGCCCCTTCCGCTGGGCTATGGCACACATATAGGCCTACTATTTACGCACCCAGGAGAAAACAAGGCAGCCTCCCTTCCTCTGGGCTCTTAACTGGGGTGCTTGTGGGTTGTCTAGGGGGTCCGCATGCGGCAAAATGGGGAATCATTTAATTTGACTATAATTTAATTTGGTGGAAATGATCCCAATTAGAGAATAAGGCGGATCGTTCTAATCAAAGGTTTCATTCTCAAACTATTACCACCCAGTGCACAGTTGCACAACTTAACGCCGAATCATCAACAAACAAAATCTTCCTCTGTGGGGTTCTCGGGACAAAATCTTATTAGATGGGGGTCCGTGGCCGACTGTGAGGCTGTTTGGGGTCTGCGTGTATCCCAATTATACTACTCTGAGTATGTGATGTTGCTCCTGAGAGGAAGAACAAGGTCTGATCTTTCCATTGAAAAGCATTTTTCATCAATCTGACAGAGTATCTGCATGTTAACAGGGAATCACCCTTAACTTTGAATGGGTATGGGAACAATCGTTGGATTACTTTGTATGATTAGCCGAATGGTGGGCTACATTGACTGAAAATACACGACCAAAAAACACCACACACACACACACACACACACACACACACACACACACACACACACACACACACACACACACACACACTACTAATGCCAGCTAAAAACATTTCGATCAAGCTTAAAGTGCTCAAAGCTGATTCAGTGGCCTGTCATTAAGAAATTCGCCCATTTGGTTTGGCTAAAATATTCCTATAGCATTACGAGAGGAATTTAAACTTCATTACAACTCGTGGAGAAACAACCACGGTCTTGTTTCCAGAAACGGCTTGCAAAATTTCTCATCAGGATTTAATGCAAAAAAATAACATTAGTGGAAGACCAGTTCCAATGAGTTTCCACTGAGTCAAATATGAGTCAGATACTGTAGATATCAGTGAGGGCCGGTCCGTGGGCTCGCGGGCAGGGCCTGCATGGCCACACGAGCCCGCAGGACATTGTCTTCTAGTAGCCCATTTGTCCATCTGATTGCACCTCTTGATTAAAACGAGCGAGCGTTATTTTAATTTAACAGTAATCGACACGTTATCTGTGTGTGCGGATAAAGTTTTTATTTCCTGTTACTTCCAGCTGAGTAGGATTTAAAAAAATAGATAGGCTACAAGAAAATAACGTAATAGCTCAAAGTATTATTATTATTATTGTATGTATTTTTATTTTATTTTATTATTTTGTATTTCTGAAATTTAATCTAAAGCGACCACACTTCTTCTTTGCTCTAGATTTTAAAATCATGAAATATAAAATAGTACCTGCAAATAAATATAGATATTTTAAAAAATAAAAATAAAAGACCTAATAACAGTCACATTATATTGCATTTCGCCACGATAAGAAGGCCACATTATCGATATAAAATCCATAATTTATTAGAAGAAAATAAATGTAAACAGAGCTCTAAAGTATTTGGTGAGCTTAATCCAACAGCCTGGTCAGCACAGGCGTATCCTCCCTTGGATAAACTTTGAATTTATTTGAATGTAAAAGGTAAACAAACCCAGTCAGGCTTAAATGTGCGCAATAAATAAAATGCAGTAGCTCCAGTGAAATGAGAATTGGTGCGTAAAAGGAAAGCAGTGGACTGCTGCAAATTTAGTTCCTGCGGGGCATTAAAATAGTTAATGAAATGAGTTGATCAGCGCTGCTCTGTGATCCTATGTAGTTATTTCAATCAGTGTAACAGACAGTTCATATTGCACATTAGAGTTTGGTTAGCCCGTGCGGGAGACGCAGCCTACGCCGAGCTCTCCATCTTGACGCACGCATAATGACTTGTGTGATGTGCTGCCAGGTGGAGGGGATTCAGCATCACATCAACCTTTGTAATAAGACAGACGTGCTTTTGCGAATTTCTCGCGGGCTATGTCTAAATAAAGGCTCGCGCAGTTGCGGAAACATTTGCAATGGAGAAACGCAGGCTTTAGGCAGACCTGCTGACCTTTCGGTGACCCCGGCCTCTCCGCAGCTAACCAGAGCATCCAGCCTCGGCTTCAAAAACAAATAGTGACATGGGGGATTGCAGGCTTGGCCGTCCAGCATCTCCCACACCCCCCCTTCGATAAGCCACGTCTTATTTCGGTCTGCAAACCCCTCTGCTGAGGGACGTTAATAGCACATGCACAACGACTGTCTATTCAACTCAATATCTGATACGTATAGCCCGAGTTAATAATATATAGCTACAGAGCTGCCGGCTCACGGAGCTGCGTAAAGAGAGAGGGGAGGACTTATGCTTTTATCTGACCACAAATGAACAGAAGATGATCAATAGAAGCCTATAGAAAATATCTTCGATAACCAGTGGAGTGCATGGAAAGCTGGCCGAGGTTCCCTGCGATAGCAACCAGTGTAGGCTAGCCCATAATAATCCAAGCGAACAAAGCCCAGACAATTCCCGTTTGATCTGGTAGCGTTACGATGAGCAACAACGCTACTGGATGTCATCGATGCCCCGGTTAACCTGTTTTTTTTTTTTTTTTGTTTTGTTTGTTTGTTTTGTTTTGTTTTCGGGGTGTGCATGCATATGTTTTAGATTTGTTTTAGATTTTTTTTTAAATGTCCACCATCTATGTCTTCTTCTTCTTTATCTATCTCTTGTGCCTTTCTCTTTCTTGCTTGCTTTCTTGCTAAGATCACCTATCAGTAACTTAAAAAAAAAAAAAAAAAAAAGACAATAGGTTATTTTACTTTTTTGGACGTTACTGTGAATCTGGGCCAAGGGAATGTTAAAGATTCAGTCGAAAACAAAAACTAGCAACATGCCCAAATATATATAAATAGCCTATATTTAAAAAAAAAAAAAAGAAAAGAAAAATCGCTTATACAGTTATATAGTCCGACATATAATGGGCAGCAACGTGCGTAGAGAAATGTTTTACACAAACAAGTAGCTACAGCTGCAGGTATCAGTTTATTTGCAACTTATGAAAATAAAAAGGAATAATGACGAAAACTCAGTGAAAGATGTGTTTTTGCAAATAGCTACACACACACACACACACACACACACACACACCTATATATATATACATATAAACACCCGCACATATAGGCTATAGGCTACATATGTAGAGAGAGAGATTTACACACACACACACACACGCACACACACACACACACACACACACACACACACACACACACACACACACACACACGACTTTCAGTGTAGTTGACATTTAAAATTATTCTTCATATTAAATATGAACATGAATATTCTAAAAAAAAAAAAAAAAGAAAGAAAAGAAAATCATGTAAGCCTAACTGGTAGTATTGGGAGCATCACTCTGTCTCTCTGATTATGCTGAAATAATTTTAAAATGTTTTATGCAAATATTCTACCCTAAATAATTTATAGGTCTGAAATTGAAATTTATTCTATATATTTCTAGAGGCTGACGCCCACTGGGGTTCCCTGCTGGCATTTAGCACATGTTAAAGCCACTGTACGCTTTAATTTGCTGCAGTTTAGTTTGGAGACATTAGAACAGTAAACACGTGATTTTTAAGGTATATGAATTCATCATATAGCCTGGTGTTAAAATTAAATGTAATCAGTGTCAGAATTATAAAATAAAAATAACACAGCAACTGAGGAGAATTTACTTTACTCAGTGAGCGAGTGGGTGAAGGTCCAATTATGATTTGGGTACCTTTCTGCATTTGAGTGTTTATTGTTTTTAATTTAAAAAAAAAAAAAAAAAAAGTATCAATCACAGACAGTTTCCTTCCAGTGGGCCTCCTCTCTGAGGGCGTGGACAGCATAACATTAAATCTGATGTTCATTGACACAACATTGGCACACAAAGGCAATCAATAACTGACAAATAGCCTTATATATACGTTAGTAATAGTTTATGGATCACTCTTCTCTTTTCAGCCATTTTTTTTTTAACAAAATCGAGAATTTTTCACATATAAGCCTCCACTATAATACCCTAAAGGCATTACTGCTTTCACTTCTTTTTTTCTTTTTTTTCCCTGTTTTGCCCATTGGGTTCTTAATTCATTGCAACTTCAAAAACACAAATAAGCTTATATTTTTTTTTTTTTTTAAGTTACCCACTCAGACTAATGGAAATTTGATAGGCTACTATGATTGTTTTAATTTCCATTCAATCTTATTTTCTATTTATATAGGCTATGTATATATAAAAAACAAGATCAACAACATTACACTAGTGCCATACTACACTAGTGCTGTAATATTGCCTCTGTGTTATCAGTATTATTATCGGTATTTTTATTCACATTGTGCTGTGGTTACAATCACTTTGGCATGGCGGAAGTGAAAACAGGCTATTGTTATTAGCATATGAGCAGTGGCGTTTTATATTCCAGCCTGTAGTTTACCAGAGGTTTTGCAATGTGAACTTGAGCTCAAAAACAGCCTTACTTGTGTTTGAGAGTGACTGTCCAAGTTTTAACTCAACTTTTACAGCCTGCTGTCTGCACTCTTTGTTTGAGTCTCAGCAGCAAACAGACCCACGTTCACACACAGTTGGTGATGTTTTGTCCAAGGAATCGCCAGATGAGAAGTTTTTGTTTTGGGTGCGAGTTGCAGGAGCTGACTGCACTGTATGGGAAGACCAAGGCGGTGAGAGAGAAGCCTATAATGATGGTAGGCATGGTTACACTCCTCACAGGTGCACTGATTTCTAGTGAATTAAATAGTGAAAAATTCCCTGGATAGTATTTAAGCACTCCCTTTTTAAGAATCACTCTTTTACGCACAGTGCAAATCAGTGTTGTTGTTTTTTTCTCCACACTTACCCCTTACTAAAATCCTCCGACAGTAGTCAGGGTCCACTCCTAAAAGTTTCTCGTGTCCGTCTTCGCTGGAGGACGTCGGGGTGGAGGCTGATGTCCCCGGGGTGTCGGTGGTGCTCTGAACCGGGGACCGGCTCCCTATCTCGGCTCGGCACTTTGAGTCCATCCGGTCCGGACACAGCGGGTTGGGGCCACAATGGTGGTTCCCATCGCCCATACTCGTGGCCTGATCAAACATCTACAAGTACTGTCTCTAACGCTTTCTCCCCTCCTTCTTCTTCTTTCGCGGATTACTCCTGTGTGCTCACTTTCTTTTCGTCTTTGCAAGTGTTCTCCAGAGGCGATGAGAGCATGCCCCCTCTCCAAATCAAAAACAAAATAAAGTAGATCCAGTTACAGAGGAACCATGCGGTCCTGCAACGGGACCGGGGTGCGCTTCAGGTGTCTCGGCATGACGCACGGGTCCGAAGTCCAAACCAAGACAAGGGGAAGGGAGGGTGGGGATGAGGAGGAGGAGGTGGTGGTGGTGGTGGGTGGGGGGCGGGCGTGCAGAAACCTGAGGACCCTCCTTAGCTATAGGAGCCAGGAGCCGGAGCAGAAATGCATGGTGCTGCCTGCAAGGTAAAGGGGGTAGCCTATAACCAGATCTGTGGACGGCCGAGGGAGGAACGGGGAGGTGCCACACACTGCTCACCCACGTAGAAACAAATTGAAAGACGGCGCGCAAAGCCCCACAACACAGCAGCGGCCACAGTTCACCGTGCACACGCCGGGGGAGAAAGTTTCTCCCGGATGGCCAAAGCCTGTTACATTACCCCCGGTACGGCACGGCTCGGCTGCTGCGGCGGATCCTGGAGTGCATGGTGGTGGTGGTCACATATGGGGGTCGGTGGTCTTCTGCTTTAGAGAGCGCAAAAAATGTCTGTGATGAAAGCCTTTAGGAAGGGACTGTCGTGGAAATGGGAAATGGTCACATTTGACTGCCAGCACGAAACCAAACCTGAAAAGCAACTGTGTAAGGAGTTATCATTTGCTTTACGAGTGAAACATCACATATCTGAGAGGGGGCTGGTGCAGCCTGCCCTGCCCGTACCCGCTGATATATTGGTGTGTGGATAATATTGTAGTGGCACGGTAGCCTATACTTTACAGAGGCAGGAACCTGGCGCGTCACTTCCTGTTCACGCAGGCTCGCTGCTGATTGGCTCGCTGGCGGGGCACGTTTTGACAAGAGGATGAGCGGCGCTGCAGACCGGGATCAGGCATGGAGATATGAGACGATGGTTTGGTGCGCTTACTCCTCCAAGTAGAGAAATAAATGCAGCGCTGCCCGGGTTCCCTTAAAAACCCTCGAACAGATTTTGAAATTTAGTTTTCCTAATCATAAAATGCTCCCATACACCAGAAAGCAGTGCTAGTCTAAGGCGCACAGTAGGTTCCCCTGGAGGCAGCTGCACTTCTAACTCAGTAAGTTTAATTCTCCAGTTTTTAAGACCTGAATTACTTCACAATATTTCCCTTTATACTTCATTTGTACTTAATGGACTTGACTTTTTTTTATTGAACATAAGAAAACAAACAAATAAATGCACCAATGCATATACAGACATAAAAACACAGGCCTGCATACATATATAGGGGCCTATGTGCATTGGATTGGACCGATATATCAGGCAATACAGGCCTTTTCGTGTATCGGCCAGTCTTCCATGATGATGGAGCTACATAAAAACAATCTGTAAAACCAGCGGTGGAATATGCTTTTCTTTGAGCGTTTTATTTATTCATTTAATTGTTCAGTTAGGCTGTGTTTTGTAAATTAATTATTCATTGGAGGGCCTAATGTATCCCCGAGTTTCCCCCCTATACCGCTGAATAGGTGTGGTGGGTCACCCCGTGTGCACTGAGGCCTGTGCTGGCTCGAAAATAATTTTCATGAACCTCATGTGTTTCATGGAGGAGCTTTAATGGCAAATGTTGGCCTAAATGCTGTCGCAGGGACGTCTTTCACCCTGACAGGAATAAAACAGGAGGGGAAACAGGTTTTTGCCAAGAAAATGGTCAAAATAAACATTTAAAAATGCCAGTTGTTGTTGTCAGGTGAAATAAATAAATACATAATAAATAAATAAATAAATAAATACGTTCCAATACATTAGATACAGTTTTAGAATGACTTGATTTATGAAAGGGGGATAGTAGAAATAAATTACTACATTTTTCACTAAAAGTACTGACTAGGCTATATTAAATGATAACAGTATAGGTATGGTAGGGCTATAGGTAAGTGTGCTGTTTTTATTGTTGTTGCTTTTTGCACTGAAGGCAATAAAACACTGTATACTGTACACATGCCAGGCAATCTTTATAAACACAAGCCACTAATAGCCTCGGTTTTTCTTCTGTAAGCATTTCTGTTGGCTAATAACTGGCTATTGACAGAGCAGCCTATACTTTTGTTGTGATTGTGAGATCATTTTGGCTGCAGGAATGACTGAAAGTGGAATTTCCTCTTGTGGGCATACAGGTGAAACGTCTTTGAAAACACTGCGAAAAGCATTTTGAACGGGATTATATAATTATAGTTTTGCCGTGTGCGTATGTGTGTGTGTTTTTATCATAGGCCATAATTACTGAACACAGCCATGGGTCGTTACTCTTTTCAGCTGGCCTAATCTGGGAGAGGATGAATAGAAACTGTCAATCACAAACTCCACTCAGCAGCAAGACAAGAGGGGACTGATTGCTTCTTCTGTGCTGCTGCTGCTGCTGCCTCTGCTGCTGCTGCTGCAACACACATACATTCATACACACACACACACACACACACACACACACACACACACACACACGCATATACACGCACGCACGCACACACAGCCTTCTCCTTCCTCCCTCACTGCAGTGCTCTCACCCTCGCACAAATACTCCAAAAACACTGTTTATCACGTTTACCTGTTTTTTCAAAGACAGCTCATATGTTGATTTCAGTATTTAGACATATGAAAACGCTTCCGTGTCACTACTGCTGCTCTTGCTGCCAAGTGTTCCTCAATATTGTTAAACCGGTCAAAAGCAGGATAAAGCTTTGATAATCCAGTCTCTCTCGACAAAAAATAGTTACAACAAAACGTAAATGTAAATAGAGATGGATAGATAGATGCAAACCTACTTTCTTTGCAAACTTTATTTATTAATTTACTTGCTATGTTTTTGTGAAGCCAAATTCTTCAGTTAAAGGCAGTGATGTGTATGAGTTTGTCATCCTCATTTCACCTAATAAACAAACAAACAAACAAACAAATCTAAAAAATAGTTTGGGTTGTGATCGAAAATGTTAGTGTAATGGTCTGAAAGAGGCTTTTTCACCCCGACAGGAATAATAATAATAATCTTGAGGTAACACCTGTAATAGTTCGCCATGATAATGTTCAACCTTAACTCTAACTTCCCCTTAAATTCTCCCTCAGGCTAAGGAGCCTCAGAGGTAGAATATTGTCCTTAAGTGTCACATTCTGCATCTACTGGTTGCACCGCTGCATTGAGGCTTCATCACACTGATATTGAGTGAAATATTCAAACTCAAGATGTCATTGCTTTGTGGCTGCACCATTACATTAAAACAGAAAATATCCGGAGGTCTTGTGCATCATGTTACACACACTGACACTCAGCAGGACATGTTTGGTGTCTTTTGAAACCTTGGGATCTCGGCTAGAAATTAAAATAAAGTTCTGTGAGGTTGAACAAAGCACCATCCATTTTTACTAGATCCGCAGAATTGAAGAGGGTGAAGGTTTAGATCAGTATCGGCCCTCAAACCCCATATCGGTACAGACTCATTTTGATGCTGCACTCAAAACCTCCATTAAATTAAGTTAGATAAATGAGCAGCTCCATGTAGCGCACAGTGAATTTCCCCTCTGACTGTCTATAAGAGCAAACCCCGTCGCCTTGCATGCAGCCTGTTTGCCCACAGGCCAGGGTCCTGCACAGGAAATGTTAATTTGCACCATGCACCGACTGTTTCATCTCCGTCCCCGTGCAGCTGAATTGCGTCCTTGTGGAGATGAATCTGATCAATCAGATCAATCAACAGAGATTACTGTAATCCCGAAGGTCAAGGGGAGGGCACCGGGCCACGCAGAGTTCACACATCCCACAGGCTTTAGCCAAATCTGTGAAGGAATGCAAAACATTTGGCAACCGCCGCATGAGCCCATCTGTGATTTTAAAGATACACTAATTTCCTCTTAATTTCCATGTCAGTGACCGGCTGTTAAAAAATGACCCTACAACGCAGAGTGCAGTCTATTCCCAGGTATCCAAAAATAAAAAAAAATAAAAAATAAAATAAAACAGGTGGATCCGAGGAGCTGCAGCATAGATAGGCCTACTGTGGATGCTGTCAGCCTCTTGTCTTACAATAAAAATGGACAAATAAATGAATGTATCCTGGGCCCGAAGGAGCGATTATTCATTGCATTTAACCAAGCCTGTATTAGATAATAAGACACGCAGCCAGCCTAAATACTGCGTGGTGCGTCTGTTTTTAATTGCAAAGCAGGTTATGTCACACAGCAACACTTGACGGGTTGTTTTTGTTGAACAGGGGAGGAAAGCATTGCATCCGAAATTAAACACAGCACGGACACGGACACGGGTTTTATTGTTCCGAATCACACACACACATTAAAATAATAATAAAAATAATAATAATAAACCCCTCGCCGGACACAGTTCTGCTCGTTCAGCTAAAATGAATGAGAGGGACAGATGAGGCAGAATGTGTCCAAGAATGAGCCTAAAATGTCCATTTGGAGGGCAAAACACCCAAAACTCAGTTTTTACGCACAGTTTTATTTGTGGGATAGATTGCATCCATCCATGCTTTGTACTGTGAAGTCATTCTTCTGTACTGCAGGAGGAGGTTTCAGCCCGGTGTAAATTATGTGCCAATAGTGCCTCTAAACGCTAAAATTAATAAGGAAGTTGTTTGTGTTTATTTATGTCTTGCTTTTGTTCACTGGTGGCCGATTTCTCTCACCATTCTCACTAATTGGAGGTAATGTAGTTTACTAGTGCCACTATTTATTTGGCACAACAGTGCATGTCGGCTGAAAAAATTGGACAGGGGGAGAGAGTGTGCTTGTCCATCTGTTTCTCTCAAACCTCCACAGCGCCTGCAAAAAAAAAGAAAGAAAAAAAGAAAAAAGACAGAAAGAAAGAAAGCGGAGCTGCCCTGTTTCACCGGTAACTCCAAATTCACGTCGTGTAGACTAGATTTTTCTTGACCCCAGCTCTACCGCTCAAGGTAAGACGAATAAAAGCATGCTGGCTAAATATATTTTGTGTTACAGTGTACAATGCAGAATATACAGGCCAAGGTATCCACACAGCGAGGACAACAGTTCATATTTCCGTTCAGATACAAATCTGTAAGCCGGTTATTCTTACATAGATTCAGCATGCCGGCACTGACTATTTCTTTTAACGAATTTTACTTTTAACATACTGACATTTAAAATTTACTTACTTGTAAAAGTGCTTACATATTCCACTTTTTGGACACCTAAGACTTAGGTCAGTTTTTTTTTTAGGTTATATAGGTACATCAATATAAGGATTAGGACTATGTAGTACTGAAATAATAAATAAATAAATAAACACCCAGTGTGTGTCGATTCATGCCAGCGGACATTTTCATAGTCTGGCCATCCAGGGAATTAAAAAGACGTTGGCAAAAGGCAGAATAAATTTTTAAAACTTGGAAATTTGGTTTACAAGTGTAGTTATGATGAAACAGCCTGGATTAAAAACTGTAAAAAGTAGGGCGATATAAAAAGGAGTGAGGCTATTTTAGGCAACAAGTTGTGCAGGAGCTGCTTGTTTTCTATCGGTGGGGTTTCTCAACATTAGAGGAAGCTTTTGAAACATGTTTAGGATTAATAATTCCATACCAAATCCTTTTGTAGCCTGTCTTTTTTTTTCTTTTATTGTTTCATAAGCCTGCTGTAAAGTGAGGTAAGCCACCTGAAGAGCTCCAAGTCAACATAGGCATAAAATACTGCTCTTTAAGTTAATTAATTAGAAGTTACTTCTCTGATTGCTGATTAAATACTCCCATGGGAATAATGTTGTTTAATAAACAACTAATCCCGCTGTAGTTATATTACTAAAAAAACAAAAAAAACAATAACTTCATAGGCTTATAATATTTTGTTTATTGTACTCCAGTTCTCACATTTTTTTATTTTATTTATTTGTTTCTCTACACTTAACTGTGCATTGTATAGATATTCACGTTGTCTCACACACACACACACACACACACACACACACACACACACACACATACACACACACTGAAAGAGAGGCAATAAAGAAAAAATGCCATCTCTTTTTTTTTCTGTAAAATCTGGACTGATCCAGCTGCATCAGTTTCATTAACAGACTCTTATTATTATTATTGAAATATTAAGTTAAATGGACACCTACCCCCCTCTCTCTCTGGTCAAAATACAGTTTTCATGTCTGTGCCCATTTCTAAAGGAGCACGCTGCTGTGTTGGGCCGGGACAACAAAGTCTCCAGCGCCTTTTGGAGAAGTTATCCAGAGACACAAAACACGCCAACAGGCCAACTAAAGCTCCCATTCTGCGGGCTGGTCACCTCCACACTGACATGCGTGTCTGCGCGTGTTATCCCAATCAAACTAAACAATGGGCTGTATTTATTAGGCGTGCATGAGCAAAGTTTAGTCGGGTGCACCTTTAATTTGCTGATTGAGTGCATGGGGGGGAATAGGTAGCTGTGGCGGATGGGACTCCTCGGTTACTGCTCAGTTTGGTTGTGTTTAGTTTGCAGTTGTGGAAACGCAGTGAGTGTGTTTTGTTGTGTCCTCGGTGGCTGTCATCCCACCTGCCCCGGGACTGCGGCTGGGAATTAGACAAGACGGCTAAACTAACACATTTATAGACGTGTAATAATGTGCACTTTCCCAGTAACAGAGGGGGTGCAAGCAGTCATACAAAAAAAAAAAGAAAGAAAAGGAAAAAAGAAAAAAAAAATGACTTTATAGACACACTACCAATTTTCTGAAAACTTTTGGAAATTCTTCTGTCTGGTAAGTTTAAAAGCATGCTTAGAAAATTGCCCTTTTTTGTCTTTTCTTTCAAATCTGTTATACTGTTACAAAAAGGCATGAGTCATATAAAAATAAGCTTTTGAATCAAGTTTTTTTTCTTTATTTCCTGAAATAAAGTTGACATTTTGGAGATACAGGATTGGCTGTCATACATGTACATTATAGGCTATTATGGCCTTAACTAATTGCTCCATAATTTTACCATTTTTCAGACCTATGATGACTAGCTGTTACATTATAAAACTCAACTAGAAGTTTTTTTTTTTTTTTTTTGAATGGCCCTAGGCAACAAATGCATCTCTTTCTCACTACACACACACATTCACACACAGAGAGGGTATCCTTCCCACTCCAGAGAGTTAGTAGATACAGTAGACTCCAGAAAAAGGGCCGATGTGTAGGTGCGACAGACTGGACCACAGCAACTCAAATCATGTCTGCTGGATACATAACATAATATGAAGTGTATATTGTGAAGCCCCAGGGACTCTACCTGTCTCTCAGGGAGGCTCACACACCTCCACCAGTAATCTGTGCTCGTACAGACCACCATGCTCTGGCTCAGTTGGTTTCATCAGGCTTTATTTTAGTCCCTGAAATAGAATAGGCTGCCTGTTCCTGAGGGGAATCTGTCTGGCACAAAGACAGATGTCAAGCAGGGAGAGGATCTTGAAATAAATCCAAATGCTGAGTTACCAAATGAGACTTGGCTTTACATCCATGGTAAATGGTTTACATTTTGAGCAGAAGTGCAACAGGAAGAATGTTGTGTATGTTTGTCCAACAGGCAGGATATCAGATTAGGACATTTTATGCAGTGGGTTTGGGTACCTAGAGTTTTTGCCAAGATAAAGTGCCGTTAACGGTGTCGACTGCCTCCTAGTGTTACTACAATGAACTATTAAGTAACATAACTCATACATATACACATTTTTTATTAGTTTTTGACATTAAAAAATACAGTGTAACAAATCACACATACAGGGAGTAGATATGAACAAATAAACTGCTACATTCTCCAAACAGTAACCTATTGAGCACTTCAGTTTCGCCAAAGGTACACTAATTAGCAACAAGCCAGACTTTGACCTATTATGCGTCAGCAATTACCAAATAAATCTATCTAATCTGGACTACACAAACAGTTCAGAGTCTATTAGGTGGAGAAATTACACACCGAGTTGTTTTCCTTTAAGGCTGAATGCATTCAATGTAAATATAACAAAAACAAATGAGACGAAAGAGCTGATTCACGAGAAGGGAATTTGATGGTTTTGTAAAAAGGGGGATTTGACTGTGAGATTGCAGTGCAGCCGATACATGGCACTTACTCTAAAAGTACAAGTGTAAACTAAGCAGAGTAGATAGGCAATGCAATCTATCCATCCACTTGTGTGTCCATACCTATCCAGCTTCCTCTCATCTGCACTCGCACCATGAGGAGAGCAATGGGCCAAAGGGCAAATGATCAGAAAGAGAGAAAGAAAGAGAGACAAGCTGGTGGATGTGGGATTAAATACTGGAAAACCAAACAGGCTATAGCATCACAATGGATCATGATGGCACCACTTTCACCACATTACCCATGGTGATAGCTCCACTATCACTCCTCCAAATTTAGCATCTTGCTAAAGGGCAGTTCAGCACAGAGGGTGTTTGCTGTCAACGGGTGAGGGGTGGTCTCCCTACGCACTACGCCGCCCGGCTGGTCCAAATTGGCCGCCCTCTTTGGCGGGTGGGTGTGTGCCAGGATGTAAACAGTTACAGGACGGCAGGTGACGTGCAAGACAAGACAGTACTGATGAAAGGCACTTGTGTCTCATGTGGGGTGTGAAGGCTCGACGAATTCAAACCAAGAATAAATTGCTTCTCCCTCCCTACACCTGGGAGGCTGACTGTGGAAGGCCAGTTTAAAGGAAAAATCCACCTTAGAATACTTTTACATTGATTACACTATCAGTGATGCACTTTGTGTTTTCATTTTATTGTTTGGTGGTGAGTTTTTCCTTCGGCTGCAGTCACATCCGTTACTGGTTATGCAGGAATTTGACCAAGAGACCATCTGTCTGTCCAATTGCTTTTGAATTTCTTTTGAGTGGTTGATGAAAGTTGCATTTGAAGTCAGAAAAAGAATGCAATGGATGAAAACAGGAGGAAAAAAAAACTTTTAGGTGTTGGATAAACGGATTATGACACTTCCATCCATTCCAAAAAGTTTCACACTTTGCTGTTTGACAAAACCAACACAAATCCGGTGGAAACAAATGCATCATCAAACCAATTATCTTCATTGAAAAACAATTAAAAACAGACACTGACAGACAGTTATGATGGATCAGTGCGGCCGCAGGTTTATTCCAATGACTGACTAGTCAAACGTGACGTCATGTCAAGATATCTCCAGCACAACTACACTGCAGTGTGTTATCCAACAAAAAGTTTAATCTACATAAAATATCAACAAAAAACAAGTTTTGGTGTAAGCCCCTCAAACAGCAAGAGCTTCCTCCAAGACTTTCTATTTGTAACTGATGTTCAACAATCATAAAGTGGAAAAATCCATTGTCGAGGAGTCAGAGATATCAGTTTCTCCACTGGCAGAGGCCTCAATGTGCCATAATGCAATGCAGCCACAAGACATGTTGTGTTTTGAGAAAGAGGCTCGGTGCTATCACTTTTTCTCAACAAGAAAAACTTGCTCCACATATGCATAAAACCCAAAGTTGAATGTAAAAAGCTCTTCTTGGAGTTGTTGAAGTGCATCGTGGGAAATGTAGGAACTCTTAAACTCAAGCAGAAATAGACAAAGCAGGTTTAAGTAAACCAAGACATTTCATCATAAAACAAGACCTGAAAGACTCATGATATCGAAGTGTGTATGTGTATCTTGGTGGATTTTTCCTTTAAATGGGAAAATGTAACCAGACTGCAGCCGAGTGAAGGACCACTGCTGGTCCACATAAGCCTTCAGAGGTAAGGAACATCACATACAGTGGTCTGAAGTGCCCCCTTGTGGTAAAACACAGACATTACAGGCTGGGTGCAGCCGCCCAATCTGACACTTACATCCCTGAAACGTGAAGCTTTATTCTTTCCCTTAGGTCAGTTTCAAGATACTGAATGAATGGAAGAGCCCTTGTATACAGCCACACATATAAATCCATGCAGGGTAACAGGTGAGTGTACAGTTTACACGTCAGGGAAAACAGCGAACCGCAGTTCAGTGGCTGTGAAAGGGATCTGAAGCTGGACTGGTTCAGAGAGCACTACCGCCCTCTAGAGGTTTAATGAAAAAAAAACCACAGGTTAATCACAGTACACATGATGGGAGCGGTCTGGGGCAAAACGAAGACTTTGAGAAATGCTGTCGTCAGAGCGGGTAAGTAGCAACGTCACAACATCCGTTAAAATGCTGCTGATTTTGTGGTGAATGTCTCAGTGGAGAAGGAATGTTTCTGAATTTACGCCAGAACCACTATCCGTTCCTGTCTTGGTCCAGGGGGGTAAGTGTGCTGGCTTCTTGTTTCTTTCTCTATCCAGGAAGATGGGAGCTGTGTGTTGTGTGTGTACATTTGGTAAAGCGTGCAGTTATGATTTTTCTTTTTTGTCTCACAAGCTTGGAAGTCTGTGTGTGTGTGTGTGTGTGTGTGTAATTGATATTTAGTCAAATCCTTGCCAGTCACTCTGCTCAGAGTCGTACTCCAACTCCACACCAATACAGCGAACTCCCTCCAGCAGCATGGGCGTACCATGGTGACGATCTAGACGAGAGAGAGAGAGAGAGGGGAGAGAGAGAGAGAGAGAGAGAGAGAGAGAGAGAGAGAGAGTCTCAGTGGGTTTCCTTAATGCTCCTTTTCTCAGACACTGACAACATACAGATGAATTAATCTGTGTAAACACGTTTGCAGAGACAGAATTAAACGCTTTTGTGAATATCAACCTGTGTTACAAAATAGGCTGCATGAAAAAATCATTATGTAACGCGATGGATTCAGTGCTTCTACAGAAATGTAAATCCAAGTCTACTGGTATCAGAAGAGATGCAACAACTCCATGCCAGCCATCAGGGGTTTCATAACTTGTGGGGATATAGAACTTTGTTAAAGAGAAATAAATTCCAGATTATAAAGGTAACCCAGTTTCAACAGCTTCCAGCTGAATTTTCAAAACCGTGTCAGTCTGATAGAATAACTCATCAACTGACAGTCTGCATGCCAACGCCTTTGATCACACTTCATCTTTGCTTGGCAGAATTAGACACAGAATAATCAATTAATCACATGCCATGCATTAAAAACACCACAAACTGAATTTTTTACTGGCAACAACTGCATTACCACTTAGTATGTGGCAGAGGCAACACTGTTATTTTACTGCTGTGCAGGAGAAGTTAGAATCATATCCAGGTTATCACACCATGCTACCTTAAAGAAACCTTATTTAAAAATACAACTTGGTAAAAGGGCAGTGGATGTCCTTTTTAAAAACATCTTTAAAAAGGTCCATACTATATATTTTGAATGATTGGCCAATTTCACACTGCAACATAACATTTTGCAAATCATGGAGGGGAACTAAAGATTTCACAGCATATAATCAAACAGGATATCAAGGCACAGCCACTGCCACACCAGCAGAGTGTCCAGTTCAGTGACATTAGGAAGACATCTCTGCTGTTTGCAGATGCTGTAGACCTGGTTAAAAGAGACTGTGTTCTCTGGTGTGCAGCTGTGTGCAGATTACTACCTCCAAGTGTGAGGCCATGTTTCTCTCACTGGAAAGAGTTTCTTGCCCTGCAAAGGTGAGAGGGAGGAGCTATGATCCCAAGTGGAGGACTTCATGTATCTCAGGTCTGATTCATATGTTGGGATAAGAGGGACTGTGAGATCGATGATTAGCATCTGCTGAAGTAATGTAGGCACAGTATCGGACCATGGTGTGGAAGAGACATCTGAGTCACAAAACAAAGCTCTAAATTTACCAGCCGCTGTTTGTTCTGACTTTAACCTGCAGTCGGGTAATGACCACAAGAATGAGATTATGGATACAAGTGGCCAGAATGAGATTTCTCCACAGGTGACAGAGTGAGGAGGTCAGCCACTTGGGAGGAACTTGGCATCCAGCTGCTGCTTCTCCATATTAAGAGAAGCCAGTTGAGATGGTTCAGGCACCTGGGCAGGATGCTCCCTGGGTTCCGTGTTTTGAGTTGGCTTCAGACCAAACAGAACGGGAGGACAAACCGGAGTAAACCAAAGACACGCTGAAGGGACTACACAGCTTAGGGATCAGTCAGGAAGAGCTGGAGGAACCTGCTGGGTAAAGGACAGCTGGGAGGCTCTGCTGACCCTTTTGCCACTGTGACCCTGACCCAGATAATCAGCTAGAAAATGAATGGATAGACTGATGAAAAAGAAAAGGAAGTAACAAGAAAGAGTACCACCTACTACCCTGGTTACCATAAGAGTTTGCAGAGCAACAGATACCTTTAGGGAATTCTTAAAAATTACAGTGGCATCTTCAATTGAGCAGACTGAAAACGACCTGCTGTATAAAATGCTTTATTGTACCCAGCCAGCCACTGATGTGATAGTGGTAGTACTGGTAGGAGGTAATGGCAGTGACAGAGGGAGAGTAAGGAGCTTAATCCGCTGATCTGGTTGCCGTCCAGGCCTCAATTACACACCAACATCCGCACAGATGTTCAGGCCATGCTTTGTGAATAAAAACACTCGCCAGTCCAACCCCCATTCATCCATCTTCAATCACATATACACACGCACGCATAGAAAAACACACATACGCTCTACTATATTTAAGCAAACAAAGACAGAAAGACCCCTCCCTCGTTACCTAATTCTCCATCTGCTGAAACAAATGGCAGTCTCTAATTCACTGTGGCTGACGACTGCATTAAATCGAGAAAATGCCTGACAATGGTGTATGACTGAAATTCTGCTTTATTAAATACGAATAAGCATGAGGCAACAGTGTGTATCTGATCTTATTAACTGAAGAAAATGAAAAACAATTATACAATCCTTTCAGCCTATAAGTAAATGTGATAATGATGGTAGTAAAAAGTAAAAGAAAATTAACTGGCATCTTATGTAATTTATGTCTTATTGCTGTTTAGGAGCTCTGCAATTTGCACAGATGAGCTACTTTTTTATATTGGACTATATCAAGTTAAGTTAAGTTAAGTTTCTTTAACTGGATAATTAATAATTATAATGAGCTGAATTTTATTTTTAGGATTTTTCACATTTTCAGGCCTGTTTATGTATAAGATTAAGTCTCTTGTCTTATGCTAAGTTAATAAAATAATAATGAGGAGGGTTGCTGGTCGTCTCAGTTCACCTGGTTCAGAGTCACCAGCAGGGGGCAGCAGTAGCCTGGAGAATTCAACCTCGTCTTTGGCTCTCAAACTATCAAAAACCCAAGCAAGCAGTAGTAGCAAACCCCCGAATGAGTCAGCACTGATTAAAAACCAGACGCAAATGTGTAAACAACAGATAATGGAACAAAGAAAGCTGTATTTAAAGAGAAGCGATGCCAATGGTTTGTAAGGATTTGCTGATAAAAGATGAGATTTACATTGACGTTCAAGTTTACTTTGAGGAAATACTAATGCCTTAAAAGACAAAATACTGTATTGAAAACAATATCCTCATCTCCTGAAACATAAAAGGCGACATATTCCAATCTGTAACAGTGAAAACTTTGGTTTTATGAGTACAATTTTATTCTTGGGTATTCATTCTCATAGTCCATCATAAAAATGTTGAGGCTGCTCCAGGGTTCACACTAGGGCTGGGTGATATATATTGTAAGACCAGATATCATGTGGGAGTTTGGATATCGTAAAATTATGATAGAGCGAAGAGTTTTCTCTTCCTGGTTTAAAAGGCTGCATTACAGTACAGGGATGCAATTTTTTGAGCATATTAGACTGCTTATTAGGTGTTTTATTATTTGCCTGCACCTGCTCGGCCATCATATCCACGTTAATAATGACTGTTAATCCAAAATCTTTTGTATAAGTGTCTGATGTAAGCACCAGTAGTCATCCTTACAATATAGTAATAATATCTATTTCATCAAAGATAGTGATTTTAGATTTGGTCCATATTGCCCAGCCGTAGTTCACACCAATTATCTTTGGTGTTTCTCATCACTAAAAGGTAAGCTGACGAACAGGACAAGCTTCTAAAAGCCAGGAGTATTCCTTTGAAGTTTTAAAAGTAAAAATGTGAGAGCGATAATCTGTGTAAAATCTACAGCCATAATGGATCAAGCACTTGCAAAGTTAGATTTCATTCTTATACACCACCAGACACCACAGTAACCTTCAGTTCAAACTCTGGGTTACTTATTTAACTGACTGCCACACAATAAGACAAAACATAAACCACAGGCCACAGAGTGGTGTAAAATATACTGTATACAGAGAGACACTGTTGATAAGGAGACTGAGGTGTTTTGTATTGCATATGTGGATAAAGTAATCTCACCCATGACTCTTGCATGAACTTTGACCTTGACACAGGCCTCCTCGTTGGTCTCGCTCAGCAGCAGCACCTCCTCGCAGAGAACCCCTTCCTGGTGGGCCATGTACTCACAGGTCACCTTCAGACCACCTAAAGAGAGAGAGAGAGAGAGAGGAGAGAGAGGAGAGAGAGAGAGGGAGAGAGAGAGAGATTGTATTTCTTCTTTATTGCCAACTTCTCACTTCATCCACTCTCTCTGCGTGAGTTTCTGCTTTGAATATGGATTAGCCAGATACTAGACAGACACTCCGTGGACCAACAGAACAAAATGTCAATACAATGGAAAAACACATAAACACAGCTGACAATTGAGTAAACAGTCAGGAACTTAATGAATGCACAGCCACACGCACAGAAAATATGGCCACAGACCGACGTGCGCACACACACACACACACACACAGACACACACACACACACACACACACACACACACACACACACACACACACACCTGTCACCGATAACATCAGCAGAAACAAACAAACATGCACCCAGAGGTTCAGAAACAGTCCAGAGGGCATTATAAAGAGTGGCCCAGCAAAACAGCCAAGTAAAGGTCAGTTACTTGGCCAAGAGAGAGCTGGATTAGTGAAGTGGGAAGGGCTCCAAAAAGCATTACGGCACTACAATCACCTTTGGCCCATTTAAGCAAGTGCAAAAAAGGTTTTTTTTGTTTTTTTTTTGTAGGGTAAATCCAGTAGAGATTTAACACTATGATAATTCATGAAGTAGTAGCTCAATATTTAGTAAAACCTGTGCCAAACATTAATTCCTTGTTTTAGAGTACTTTGGTGCCAGAGCTTGTCAACTGGGCAATTTTAGGAGGCATTTGAAAGGCTGTTCTGTTTTTATCACTTTTCCGTGATGGACAGCTGAGCCAAGACTATTTGAACTGTCTGCTGCAGTATCCCCATCCATCTGGTAGTCCATGCAGTCTATAAAAATGCTGTGATTTATTAGCAAATGCTATTTCACCCAGGTCTGCCAGCAACAAAACAAGCCACAAACCTAATTCAGCTGTATGCGGCATTTCCTATAGTATTATTGTGTAAACATACTATAGACTAGTTAAGGTGAAAGGTGCAGGTTTATGTTATGACATCAGAATTATTTGTGACTGGGATAAGCCTTATAATGAGTAAGCCTATACTACACTAAAGTCAACATGTTGTAATCTAAAACAGGCATTAAGCAATCTGCGACCTTGATTGACCTCCACTGGCAAATAGCAGGATCATCATCATCATGAACACCATTTACCTCGTCCAAGACAGCTGCCACAACTCTCACATTCACTTAAAGTCAGTTTTCAGAATTGAGACAAGTATCTATTCATAGCAGAGATCTAACAGAAACTTCTCGAGAAATGTTAAAAAGTCATGATTACAAAATACTGAAAGAGAAATACTGCTTGTCATTTGCATTTTTAGCACGAGAGCGAGGCTTTATAGTGTCAATAAACTCAAAATGTCTTGTGTCACCGGCCAGTTGTAACAACGTAAATTCAAATGGGGAGTGAACTTTTGTTCCAAAACATGAGGCAATGAGCTCTGAGATCCAGGACCTCTACCTACTGCAGAAACATTATGACCATATTGTTCTATTTGGGCAATGAAAATCTTACTTATTGTGTTTGTTTTGTCAAAGAGTTGACAAAACATTGCAAACATCCTTAAAACATAACAAACATCTTCTTAACAAAGAAGTGTCGTCCTTTATGTAGAATTCATGTCTCAGTTGTCTCCAAAAAATTTTTCTTTAAGCTCCTGCATTCTTGTTTTCACCTGTTTAAATTAACTCATGGAAATAGATGTTCCTTATATTCTGCATACTCATTGCTCAGTTTCTGCACATGTGCTGCAGCATTTTGCTCAGCTTTATCCCCTCATATGTCTGTGTTCCTCTCACCCTCTGATGCGGGTGCGATGTCAGTGATCCGGAGGTGTGGACTCGGCACCGGCGCCGGGCACACGTCCTTCCCCAGAGCTGGAACCTCGGGCAAGGTGAAGACGATCTCATACCTGTGCTGCGTCTTCAGGAAGCCAACCTGAGACACGGGCAGACGGACAGAGGTAGAAGGAGGAGGGGGGTTAATCAACAAGCTGTGAATAATGAAGAAATGCAATCTGTCTTTCACCTACAACATCTGGACTGATGCCACTGTAACCTTGCGGTGTTGACAAAGAGAGGAAGAGAAAGAAGAAGGAGAGGGAAGGTGGGAAAAGAGAGAAGTAGACAGGGGAGAAGGATGCAAGGAGAAGAAAGTCAGAGAGAGAGAGAGAGAAGGGAGAAAGAAATGGAGAAAAACTGCCTGCGGCTTGCTCTGACACCATACAGGGCACACCTATTATACCTCGATGAACAAATAATTGATGTTTGTGAATAATAAGACTAAGCATTAGAGGGTAATGTCTCTCTCAATCAAGACTGCGAACACATAACAAGATCATCCATCAGACCACAGATTAATTTGCCGACTGACTGGTAAGCACAGATCAAAGAAGTGAGGGCTTTACGGAAACAGGTTCCAAATTGTTGCATGATTAATTTACTTCTGATGCAACGGAACGAAAGCCTCTACCCTACCTGCCACAGTCAGACAGGCTACAGCGCAATGCAGACGTTACAAATCATTTCATATCACCCATGTGCTGCATTAAAGGGGAGAGTACACACAAGGCAAAAGCACGAGATTGAGAGAGAGAGTGAAAAGTGATTGAGATGTTGCAGCTTAATATTTAGCAAAGGGAAAAATTCATGAGGGAATCCCCGCAGAGAAAGGAAAGTAAGAAAACCTTGGAGAGAAGATGGGATTAAAAACAAACAAACAAAAAAAAACAGAGGGATCAAGTGAAAGAGGGAGGGAGACAGCAGGGAGTGCAGGCAGAGCAAGATAAGCCAAAGCCCCTCCAGCTGGAACTGCAACTGGCAACTTCAGCCCAACACGACCTCCAGCTGCAGCAGAGGAGAAGCAGCATAAGTGAGGAGGGCGGGAGAGAAAGAGAAAGGGAGATAGAGAGAGAGAGAGAGAGAGAAAGAGAGAGAGATGCCACGCAAGATCCAAAACCGTGAACTGGCTCTCACAAATTCACTTGGTTTGAGAGCTACAATCCACGCTGGGAAAAAAAGACTTTAGATGTAAGATAGAAGATAGATCACTTCTAAATTAAGAATTAGTGAATTTGATCACGGGCACACTTTATATTTGACAGATAGAGTTATTTTGACATGACTGCATGATGTGTAGATCAGAGCATCTCTGCAGCACCAAACTAAATACTTCACTTATGCTGTTTGTCACACATTTTACTTCAGCTTCTACTTACTTACTTATCAAAAAATTGCATCTCCTAGTTTGGAAATTGTACTTGAACATATTGCAATTTTGATAATATTCTGAATAACTGTTGAGCCCTGACTCGCAGAACACAGAAGATAAGGGAGAGTCCAACAAAAGCAAAGTTTTTATTCTTCAAATAAAAACTCAAATAAAAAATAATAAAAAAGAAAGAATTATGAAGCTCTGACACCCTCTGGTCTCTCTTGCTGCTACACTGCCAGCATGAACTGAGGCAGACATACAGAAAAGTACATTAGGTGCTGCTTGTTTATACATCAGGATGCCCCCTAACTTATGTTCAACTGTTTGCCACAGGGCTTCAGTGTTCTGTAACTTGAAAATAGCCTTGTTCTCCCCTGTGATGACATACTAGGGGAGTACAGATCGCCTCGGTCCGTCTGCCCATCCTGCACAATATCTTGGACACCACGAAACTTCAGGAACTGATGCCTGTGATTTCTCCTTTCTTGCATTTTCAAAATTACACAGACTGAACCTAAGGGGGATGGCACAGTTTAATTGTGTGCACATCAACCAGGCAACATGAGGTAACATGTTTTCTCCTCATTGCTCCAACGCGGCTCGCCATCACTCATGAGGGCGACATGTTGACTGGTTTGAACGCGTGGAATAAAGATGCATTCAGACGGCGGCGGTATGCATACCACTTCCATCCCACACACTCCCACCTCATCTTGGTCTGACTGCCAGGATCAGCAACCTCCGGCCGTTGCCATGGCAACCGCCCGGCTCCGTGGTGATAATGTAGACACGCGGCACATTGAGCAGTGACGCCGGGCTGACAGAACTCTGCACCCACTCTGAGGCAGGCCCCAATGAAAGGACTTGGAGAAAAACACACACACACACACACACACACACAAAAGGGACTGCTCCGAAACTGTGAAGGTCAAAGCCAAGTTTCTTACACACGCACACACACAGGCCTTAGGCATTAAAATTGATTTGGCTTTGGTGAATTATTTTCAGAGCTTGGACAAGCTTAATTACAGTGAGCGCATGCAGAACTTTCTTCTGTGTTTTCAGGGTTTGAATAAAGCTAAGAGCTAATAGTGGAGGCAAAAGGACCATGCTGAAAGCACCCTGAATGTGTTAGTTTAGTGTCTGCCAGACCATTTATCTCATGTATCCTTCACCTGACATTTAAATTTCTTTTTTTTGCAAGCATGCCGTCATTAAGAAAGAAATAGTGGAAAGCAATTCAAGAACTGCTTACTGAATGAACCAACAAAAGTAAGAAGTGAGGCTTATTCAGTGACTGCCGGTGAAAGAGAGACAAAAATACGAAGACTGCTTTAGTCATTTAGTAATATTCATATAAAGGACGCTCAGACGTATCTTGGAGGCAGGAAATCTTTTCAAAAGGCGTTGTGAAAATGTGAGCCACTCGAGATGCACTTCATTTTATATACAAGGCACTCGAGCAGTCGCAAAATTCCATCACTTGTAAGGTTAAATCTATCACGTGGTGTATTTTTTTTTTCAAAATACCAAAAACCAATGCTTTTCAACTGGAATTGCATAAAGACCAAAGTATTAAGTCAAGTCCCTGTGTATCAGATGACCTAATATTCCTCTATTTGAGTTGTTCTTATTCTGTGACCCTGTCAGAATGTCTCACAACCCACTTTGGTGTCCTGACCTAAAAGCTGAAAAACACAGAACAGCTTAAGAAATGTAAAACATATCAAGGTACAAGTTAGGTTTCTCAAACATCCATTACAATCTGATCACATTAAAGAAAAGGAGGAAGTAGCCAGCTCTGATGAAATGAATGATTTTACTGAGCAGTCACAATAAACACGTTTCAAGCTGCATATCCCTTTAAGATTCAGCATCATGACCATCAGCAGCATCGATGCTGAGAAAACTTGTATGGATAAAACATTTTCAGTTACAGCTGAGTGACAGCACAGGTCACTGATGTTTCCAGGCTCTTGCAGGTTAACATGTTTTTGAGCCTTTGGCACATCCCTATGTCTTTCTCTGGCTTTTGAGCTGGAACCACCAGGGTTTAATAACAGACGGTTACGAACAGAGCAAAAGGTCTGACATTCTTGTTCTGTGCCTTTGTAGCCGACAGAGGAGATTAGCAGTGATGAGAGACGACTTTCATCTTCTCCTGGATGTTTCACAGATAAAGCTCGTCACTGCTCATATGAAGTAAGGAGACCAGCACCTTGGATCAAAGACTTGCCTTCCAAAAAGAGATATTCACCATCTGAAAAATGTGACAGCCAGGCCACTCTTACACAATGACAGACAGCCCTTAATTACAGCTAATTAAAGCACCGTCATGGGGTAGAGGGTAACTTGAAATACAGATGCCATTTGTTAGACGCAACAGCTGCACTTATTTCCATGGGAAATGAACTCTTAACATGTAAAAATGGTGACCTTGTTTCACTGGAATTTTAATTTGTTTTAACCTTCTGTTTTAACCTTTTAACTTGCCTGGTTTGGCAAGTTAAGCAATAAAAACAGACTGGGGATTTGGGGGAAAAAAAAAACAAACATTTGGGAGATGTGGTGAGAAAAGAAAAAATGTTATTCACATCTGCCCCCTGTCAGACATTCAGGAGGCAGGTTGAACTGATGTCTCTGGGTACTTTCGTCTGCCTAAACTCAAAAGTAAAAAGACCAAGGGACATGCTTAACTTGAATAGTAAATGATACACCATCATACAGTGCAAAAATTCACATCATTTCGTCTCATTTAGTGCTAAAATCTTGTTTTCTTCTAACAAAGTAAAAACAAACCTGCCAGAGAGATAAGATAATCCCACTTGTTTCCCACACAAATCAACTTGTTTCCAGAATTCACTTGAATCAAGTGTCATTTTCTTGACCCTAGACGCCCGATCTGCCTTATTCAGCCTTGTTTCAATATAATTTTTACTTGTTCCCACAAACACTGAAACAACTAAAACTTCATTGGAAACAAGTGGGATTACCTCATCCCACTGGCAGAAAAACAAGATTTTCAAACTGAATAAGAAAGCGCATGACTTGTGAATTGGACAGTTTTTGCAGTGTGTATGGGAACTCTGTATTTTGCCCTGCCAAGCTGTCTTTTATCGCAATTTATTCAGCTACAGGCTGCCCATCTGGTCCTATCTGCTAATGTTTTCATGAATGTTGTGTTATTACTGTGTGTTTCAAGTCTGCAAAGAAATTTCCTGTCCTGTCCTCACAAGACAGTAAAGTTAGAACTGAACTAAGTTACTGATGATGGCACTTTTACAAAATACGCTATATATATATTTTGGAGATGAATAACCGAATCATTAACTTTAGGTAATGATTTTTCATTCCAAAATGGGCATGAAGTGCTTTTGAATTTAACACTCAACAGCACTTCACTTTGATTCTCCATGCAAAACACAGCATTGATTAAAAAGGTTTCTGTGAAGAGGAAGGAGGACTGAATCACATCTGATGGCTGGGAGGAAACTACTGCAGATCATCTTGGCTGTAAGGGACGATCTGATGATGCCAACTGGTAAATGAGCTTGGCAAAAAAGGCTCACATCATTATCTCACAAAACAATGCTTCCCAACATTTCCATCATTTCAACACGAGTCCTTGAAACTAAATAGAACATTATGAGATCATCATGTGACTGCATAATTTATCATATTTATAAAACAACATTCAAATCACGACCCTTACTCTGAGGACAGCGCACAAAATAATGTGATTAAAGCTGTTTTTATGCATGACAGAAGAACGTTTTCTTCATAATGTCACTCAGAGGAACTGTAATTAATTCACTGCACAAGTCGTACATCTCCACTGCTGATGTCAATCATGTCCCTCCTGTCATGGAACAACAGTATTTTTCTGTCTCCCTTTGACATTTCCACAATTTATCCAGTGCCAAGACTTGAGGTGTGGATTATTATTTTTTGTGATAGTGTGATCAGAAACATTAATCATGACTTGAAAGGCTTTTTTACTTCTGGCACCTTCAATCATTTCTGCCACATTGGAATTTTTTATTTAAATGTTTCAGTATGTCACAACTGTTAATTATGGAAACTGAAATCAAACAACACAATACAATTAAACAATAAAAAGCAGCAATAAAAAATACACACACACACACACTACCTAAGCGTGGTATCTCATGAAAACTTTATCTCAGAGTAAACTGTTACACCGAGTTACATCACACTACTCAAGGTGTCTTAATCATAATTTTAATACTTCAAATACGACCTCCATGTGAGTCATGTAATTTCATTAGAACTCGTACTCGGCGTATTAGGGTTTAAGCGTTGGTGTACAACTGAACAATGGGCTGTCGCTGTTTTCTTTTGATTAGATTTGATTTCATTTGAACTGACTTGGCACCCACTGTACTCTTGGCCCTGAAGGGGCTTCTCTCTCTCTCTCTCTCTCTCTGTGATCCTTCCAAGATTTCTTCCATTTTTTTTTCTCTACTGGCTACTGGGTTGTTTGGAGGAGATTTTTTTTTCTTGCCAACCATGAGGGTCCAGGCCAGGGGATCATTTTGTTTTCAATAAACTGTATAGCCCTTTGAGACTTTAAACAGTGATTAAGGACTATAAATAAACGTGAACTTGAACTTGACTGTTTAAAAACAGTAAAGCAAGGGAAGAATTTAATAAGGATGGAGATCTTATTTGTCATGTGTTCACGTCACAGAGGCTAAATTGACACAAACAGGAAAGCAGAGGGTAGAAACTGGATTATCTCAACCAGTGTCAATTAATCAAAAACCTATGTCCTCCTTGCTATCGGCATCTTACAGTGGACAGACAAAGTATGATGGAAACAGGAAGAAACATACTGGAGCAGGGTCCTTTGTTTTGCAACTGAATCACCAGATCGGAGTTTAATAATAGAGTGTGTGAGCAGAGTATAAATACATCTATTGATCCTCGCTAAAACCTCAAAGGAAAAAAAAATCAAAGATATATTGACTAAGATAATAAACTGAGATTACAGCCATACTGAGTGTGAATGCTCAATAAATTAATAATTGTAGCCTGGGAAAAATAAACCTGAAAAATAGGAAACCGATACAATCACATTTGGGGGAAATTAGAACCATAAATAAAGTGGAGCAACAGCACAGACAGCACTTTAACCAGTTTCAGCCAATCACGAGCTTAAAACACACCTTGACCATGAAGTTGCCATCAGCCTCTGGGGTTACCATGACGACTGAGTCATGCAGTTTTTCATCAAAGTGTACGTGGGAGGGGGTGCCAGCAGCGGGAGGTTCTTCTGAGAAACGCACGCCCCCCGCCTTCGCAGAGCCTGAAAGAGAAAAAAGTACGAAGAGACAGTGAAAGTTGGAAACTGCACGCGAGCACACACACACACACACACACACACTACATCCCATTAACAGGAGAAAGCTATGTTAAACAGTGTTGGCGTACTCCTCTTAGCAACATAATGGAGCATACAGTGGAGCGCTTTACCAAAGTAATTACTCAAACCTGGTCTGGTAATCTGAAAGCACAGGGAGCTGTAAGTGCCTGGAACAAAAAAAAAAAAAAAAAAAAATTGCAGGCACACATCCATGCCCACTAACACGACACCCTGTTCATGCTAAGTGTTCAGTGCTGGCAGGGCTGGAGGAGCGAGGAGAGAGAGAGAGAGGGTGAAGGAAAGGGGGAGAGCAAGTAAAGGTAACAGGGAGATCAGAAAAACAGAGGAGGGGAAAAGGTGGTGTAGGTTTAAGAGAAGACATGTTGATAGTGTGGGGAAAAAAATAGCTGGCACGCAAAGAAAAGCACGCTAGAAATGTTGGACCTAGAAATCTGGTCAAAAATCCACTGGGTGCCAAAGTGTAATAACAAAAATGTGATACTTGATGAATCCGCGTTTGTAAAATTCTCTTTCAGCAGGCGAGGTCAGAGGTCATAGTCAGCTAAAGAGCAGCGGTTTTCCAGAGGACAGCGCAGCGGATGAGATGCCTGCTATCTGTGAGGTTATAAACAACCATGTTTCAGTTTGCCAATATCGACTTTTTATTAATTATTGGAGGCTGTCCCATTATGTCCGTTTTTTTTTTTATTTCCTGACCACAGCTCCATAAAAACTGCCTGTAAAGCCTGCAATAAAATATTATGTTCTTGGACATTTTGTGTGTTTGCTTACTTGTTAAATAGTGTTTTTGTTGGCGTGTTTTCTCTGCCACTGAACAGCTAGAGATGGGGTAGCTGTGCGTTAAAAAGCTGCTAAATCTGACAGAATTTCATTAATTGAGTTTCAATTGAGAGTTTTGGGGTCACACAAGGTTTCCACTCCGCCAAAGATAAAATTGGAAATAAGAAAATTCACAATGTCATATTGAATACATGACTGAATCTGAACAAAATTCCTATATCCTTTTTCTATTCTTTATTTACACAGGTGACTTCAGACCAATAGCTTATACTCTGTGCCATCAAACTTTCCACTCCTGCAATATTACACTGCAGGGCCCGTATGCCAGTCTCCGTGGGAGCTCTAAGTTAAAATAAAAGACTTTAAGGAGTTTAGGCTTACAAGCTAAACGTATTATTTCCTGTTATATAACCAAGGGTTTGATTCTCTCCAATGACACTGAGACACACTGATATTTATTGTTCTTCTGCCCAGGCATTCATTCCTTTGTGTGAGAGAATGGAAAATTTGTCTTCCAATATAGTCTCTCCTCCCACATAAAAATAATTCTCTCTGACAACAAATAATTTGTCTGAGTTTTTACTCATTTAAAGAGCTTTGGGTTTGTACATAGACCATCAGTTTCCCAGACCTTTAAAGAGCTAAAATTTCAAACAACTTGAGTATGATAAATCAACAGCACTGCCTTCTCTACTATAAAAAAACTTTTTAATTTTGCCATTTTATACAGATAGCAGTCTTCTCAAAAGTAACCAGTCCTTACGCATCACTAGAACTTGTAAGCTATTTTTTTATTTATAGGACTGTTGAATGTGGGGAGATAACGGTGATGAGATGTGTGTTTGTATAGATAAAACCACAGTTTATCATTAGCTGATGTTGCACCAAACCTTTGACTTACTGGGACTACAAATGACAATTAAATATAACCCTTCAAATAACTTTTTGCTCTTTAACTCAAGGAGCCAAATATACACTGACAGCTGAGGTGATTTAACTTAAAAAATGGCAGCATTTTAAGGTGGATGGAGGAAAACCACTGCATTTACATGAACCTGGGGACTCTATAACTGAAGTTATTAAGTGGAGTTGCTCTTGATCTGTACACGCATATTAAGACAGTTGAGAACATGTGCATGTATGAACAAGCAAAGGGATTCACTCCTGGATGTTCAGATATATCTCCGCGCATCAACCACAGGCTGTCAAATCCCGTTCCCAGCCATACACACACACACACACACACACACACACACAGCCATACAGGCTTGTCTGCACAGTAACTTGAGCCAACACTGGTTGTCTCTACTCGCTCTGAACAGAACTCAGTGCCACTAGTTGTTGCTCTCATTAAGAAAGGAGCGGAGTGTGAAAGTGTGCACTAAACTGAGCAGCGCCAACCTATTTCGCATTTAGCTCCAACGTGAACGGGGCCTTAGATTAGTAATTGAACCATCTTGGTTTGCTTTAGAAAAGGATGGGCAGAATTTTGGGGTAAAAAACTGCTGTCACGTTGTATTCGAGGACTGTGACTAATACTAAAGAGACTATTCAAGATTTTTTTAACAAACCTGTCAGCAGCTGTGGTTATTATACCATACAGATTTGCTAAATACGGATCTAAAACTGGCAGGCTCACAACATAGCAGCAACTTTCACTCTATAAGCTGTACAGTAGATTAATTTCATATGCTTACTTTTGTCTTTGTATTACAATAAAAAACACAGGCCATTACTGACCTGCTTGGCCCCACTTCTGTGAAACTTTCATAGAGTCATATTAGAGATTACAAATCCTCACTATCAGCAATCTGGGTCACAATAATGAGTTCAAGAGTTACATCACATTCCATATGTGCAGGATCGCCGTGTTTAAATGGATAGTAGAAACGAGAATGAGGGTGGGGGTGTTATGCTGAAATGTAGTTCGCTACCGCTCTACTTAACAGATATGAGGCTTTAGAGTAGGATATCTTGGATTACTGAGAATACCTCTAAATAGTGTATGTATGGATTATGAAGACTGTATCAGAATATAAAAATTCTGTTCTGAAAATATGTGACTTAAGGCTGAGAATAAGACTCAGGGTGGGTTATCTCAGATAGTTAGATGTTTTGTTTTGAGCCTTCATGGGAACTTAAACCGTAAAACAGAGCTCATGACTAATGATACTCTATATTGAGATATACCCCATGTGAAAAAAAAAAATGTGGCACCCGCACTCACAAAAATACTGCTGGTATGACAGGTCTGTGTTATTCTCATTTTAGATAGCTGGTGAAAACTTGCTGGTGTTTTTCTCCAATTCCCAGGACTGCTGGGCAAACACAGACAACGTGACATCATGTTCAAATATTTCCAGTGCAGCTACAACTGACTTTAATAGAGGGAAAATTTCCAACTATCCAAAACGTCAATGGTAAATGTCAAGCTTTGGTGACAGAATCTGATAGCGAGAGCTTTTTACAAGACACTTAGCAAGTTCGACCATCATACGGGGAGAAATCGATCTTAGAAGATGTGGAGAAAACAATTTCACTGCTGACTGTAACCTCAATAGGTTATGAGGGATCTGTCACTGGGAGTGTGTGAAATACAATGCTCTCTTTTTTCTTTTGAACCTTGAGCAGGGTACTGTCACTATCTGTTTTGTCCTGTACTTTTTTCAATAGGAAAAACTACATTATTACTGTCGCTGTCTTCCAATCCTCTGGTTGTAGTCTGAGATAGGTGGAGGAAACTAAAAAAAAAAACTTCTTTAAAAAATACTCCTGGAATGCACCCAACATCACAGACTGATCATATATAACGTTGTAGGAGTATTGGAGGGTGGATTTTTCTTTAACAGAGGCAAGATTCGCCTGTTGATTGAATCAAGAGGCAAAGACTTAAGCTTAGGTGACCCTGTGTCACTACTGTTATAAGAGGCTTTCTGCACACAGTCCAGAAGTTCATACAATAGCGCTCCATGACAGTGTAATTACTTCACTTGGTGCACTCTATGCTTAATAATAGTAGCCTTTCAAATGAAGTCAGTGAGAGTTCATCAGCAGACACAGTTTAAAGGGTGCATTATACCCTGTGATGTGGAACACTTATTAATGAGGGGCTCGCACCTATGAAGTTAAAAAACACACTGATTCAGTAGAGTCAAACAGGCAGTATTTGATGGTTTATTCCAAAATACGATATCCATGATGTCTAAAATGAGACAGCTACTCTGACAAAATCATCAATGGCATGAATTTAAATATCACAATTCAATATTACTGAACTTAGCTATCTTCAACCCTTTATTAATGACATGAAGAGTGGGTGGACTGGACTGGGTGGACCTCTGCTTGTCCTGTCCTGTCCCCAGGAATCCTACGGGTAATGCTTCATCAATAACTAATGGCTAACCCAATCCAACAGCAATAGATGAGATTCTCACAAGATACCAGAGATGGTGCAAAATAAATCATTACTAAAAAATATTAAGTCAGAACACTGTTGCATAACATTTGGGTGATCGCATTCTCACCACTCTGCACTTACATCATGCCAGTTAGTTGAGTGCATTTGCTGCACCCTTTTGCAGTGCTTTTTGTTATTAATATCCACACTTTTCAGCTCTCCATTTCCTCCTCTTACCCTCTATTTTGCTTAGAGTTTCATCGAAGGCCATACTTCACCGCTAAATCATTAGCTGCACAAACATACTGTACGACAAAAACCAGGCTCAACCAAGTCTAATAATCCTCTGAAGTGTTGTTATTCCCAAAATTTTGAATTATATCCGGATTCATTTATGAAACTGTTGGATCTCTTTTGGACGTTTTGTTTTGTATGTATATTGTATGTAAAATCACATACACTAATGTATTACTGAATTTTAAAAAACTATCTTGCTAGCAAACACTGAGCATTGCTGTTTATACTCCATATGTTCCATGTTATCCTCGCTTCACCAAGCGCCAGAATGATGAAATGTTAACTACATCTGGTGATTTTTTTTAAAGCTTCAAAACCAAATCAAAATCCACCTCAATAAATACAAAAAAGAAAAAACGAAGAATCCGCCACAAAACAAAAATAATCCACAGCATATTTGCACTGGACATATTTAAACTGTCATTTATTATTTTACATTTCACTTCATTTTCACGTTTGCTTGAAAGAGCATGGGAACCACAATCCCACAACAGGGCCAAAAAAATTATGCCACACTTGGCAGGACAATGCTCTCCTGTCAGTGGGGGTATCAGCACTGTGTTTGTATGTGTGTGTGTGTGTGTGTGTGTGTGTGTGTGTTTGTGTCACTGCAAGCCTGACACATAAAAAACGAGAGAGGGGGGTTGTGAATACCTACCACACAGACTGTCACAGGTCACTTCATGAAGCAATTTAAGCCGGTAGATTTCGAAAACTACAAACCGACACCCTCACACACTCAGTGGCCAACTGAAATTCTTCAAACAGAACCCATCAGAAAAAGTTTAATGCACAAAATAAAAAGAGCCTGGCACTCTCCCTAAGGAAGCATCCCAGCGTTTGTTCCTTATAGCACAAGTGATGGCAGGTATTTTGATTTTGTGCATTACACAGTCTCCCACCTGTTTCTCCTTCATGCACTCATGAACCTAGTCAGTGTCTTATCATGTTGACAGCTGAAATTCTTCCCAGATCTCTCGATTAGCGACCCTGTGTTTGCTGACACTTGCAACTCTGCCCTGCTGGTTACTTGGTCATCTCGGTCCCAGCTGATGAGGACGGTGCCTCGGGCCAAGCCACTGTGTCAGTCTCATTATCACAACACCGAGATCCCTGCCCTTTTAAATGGGCCAGATAATCCACATTCTCTGGCAGACAGCCCAGACTGAGAGAGAGTACGGACACACACTCACACCCCCCCCAAACACACACATATACTAGCAGGCCTATAACCACACAGATACAAATTGCACACGTACAAATTAACATGCGCATGTGTACGCACACGCACACTGTACTAAACTGGCTTATTTCAGATTAATCTCTATTTCTCCCGCTGCACTAATCTGTCTGTCTGTGAATCTCTTCTGCTCCGCTGGATATTACAGTAGTCTGTCAGCCTGTCAGCCTTCCTCCCCCTGAACTCCTCTCTCTCTCTCTCTCTCTCTCTCTCCTTCTGTTAGATTGCACCGATCCATCTCCCTCTCCTCCTGTGTCCCTTCTCCTTGCCACTGCTTGTTCTCAGGACTATCTCACCATCTGTCACATGTTCCCTCACCATCTCTTTCGTCTCTTATTCATAGCACTGTTTAATCTCTTGTTCGATTCACGGCTCTTCTTGTGTGGAGTTCGCGTGTTCTCCCTGTGTTCACGAGACTCTGACGCTCCTGTTTCCACTCATTACCGAGGAAAGCATGACCGGGTGGATTGGAAACTCTAAACTGTTACTTTAATATGCTGGTATGGTAACTTGACTGTTAAATCAAAGAATATGCTTGTAAAAAATTGTAAACATGGGCAACAAAATCAGTGGAGTTCAGCATTACAGTCTGCTCTGTTCTTTACAGCCAGCAGGTTAGGAAGAAAGCTAGCTCTATTCTTACAGATGCTTACCATCCTCTTCATGAAGAATTCCAGATATTTCTTCCCGGTGTACAGTACAGATATAAGCTTTCATTTGTACCGTCTGAAATAGCTTTGTTGAACTCCGAAGGCCAGAGTTTGTTTGTTTGCTTTTTTTAAATCCTATTTTAAAAAAAACTGCTAGATAGCAACACGTAAAGACTCCATAAGGCTGGATCAAGTCTAACAGTTCCTCAATCCCAGTACCGGGCGTCAGGTTCTGTCACTTGGTCTCATGGTTTCACGCTAACTCTGAACCTCCGTCAGAGCGGGTTGTTACTCAGGTTTAGGCAGCTCAGTAACTTCTTCACTTAATTGTTCACTTTATTATGTAATTCTGTTGTTTAAACTGTACTATATTCCTTGTTTATAGTGTTTATATTGCTTGTTGCTATTTATTTATTATGCTTCATATTTTGCTATACACTTTGCTGCTGAAATGCTGGAAATTTCCCTACTGTGGGACTAATAAAGGAATATCTTATCTTATATTATCTTATCTTATCTTATCTTATGTCTAATTTGCCCACCCTTGGACGAAGGCTGGCCAATCATGGTGTCGCATCAGCCAGCTCTAATCAGGGTCCAACAACTGTAATGCTGTTCTCCATAGACTCTTGCATAATCATTTCAGTGTTTCTTCATTTTCAGGCTGTTTCTAGTCATGGTTAAGTGTTGTGCCTGTGCCATGTGTAATAGTGATACTCATTACCTTGAAAGATTGGAAGGATTTATGTTTCTTTGCAGCCCACACTGTCACTATCTGCACTCCCTGAAGAAACATTATCAAAAAAAAAAAAAACTGGGAGAACTGGGCTAACACACTGATGATATTAAGTGCTTTTAAGAGGTGCAGGGTATGGATAAGTCCAATCAGATGGGCACAAAAACTCGTGGACCTGAAGTTATATACATGCTGCTTTTGCTTTTTGCTTTTTACAGAACAGTCCTGCCATCACTTTTACACTGAAGGCTTTATTTATGCTTCTTTACAACCCTGCCCTTCTGTTTTACCAAAAATTAGATAATTTTTCTTCAGGGAGCGCAGTTAGTGACAGTGTGGGCTCCATGCTAGCTCTGACAGCTTGATGGAGTTGCAGCGGCTAACAACAAAGGAGCAGAGCTTAACAAAGAGTGAATTGTGTCTGTGGCTCATTGTATTTTGTACTTTCCACTCTTGTAACTGTGCCTGCTGTCAGCCAATTATGTTGCCTTGCTGCAAAGGAAATGCCCTAACAAGGGACAATAAAGTTGAAAGATGAAGTCTCAACTGCCCATAGGTATAGTTGTGAGTATGTGTCTCTATGTGTTATGGACTAGCAACCTTTCTAGATAATCTCCCTGCATTTTATCCAAAGCATGCTGGGCTGAGTCCTGCACCCCATGACCGTAATTTTGGGTTAAGGATGCACAATGAAAAACTGATGTGACAACCCTTCATTCTCATCTGACAATAAATACAACACTTGATGAATGTACATGATTCTCAACCCCAGACCCAGGCTGACTAATAGGTTATGTGCTTATTTAATGTTTTTGTCAATTGGTGTAACACTGTGTTCAAACAGCATGCGTCAGTTCAGGGTATAAAGCCATTAATTTCCTTCTTTTCCATTTTAAATAGAGCGTCTGTTCACAACACTTGTGTTCAACAAATACTTGACACTGGTGCTTGCTGCAACCTAGAATTGATGGACAGGCCAACTCTATTTTTTGACACAAAACACAGTTTGCCTGGGCTATTCTCCCATTGTCAAGAGAAAATTGACTGTTTATCAGTTGTTGTTTTAAAAACACCAATTATATGTAAACAGCAGGGAAAGCCTGACACTAAAAAAGTGACAAATGCTTTATCACTAGCTGTTTATGTATATATATATATATATATATATATATATATATATAAAAACGGTGAAAACTCAGCAAAATAAAATGTGAATCAACGCACATTTCCAGCAGCTACATCCGTCCACACATAATGTGCATTCTCATACGCCACCGTGTTTGTCGTTTAACAGAACAGAGACAATAAGTTCCATATGTCATTTTGTCTTCGAATAAACTTTTCCTCAACCTTGATCACACCTTCTGTTATGATGCCAATTTACCAACCAAGCCGAGCATGAAAACTGTCTCTGGGAAATCAGGGTTTTTTTTGAAAATTTCCATTCAGCTTTTCTTCACTTCTCCCCTATGTCTCTATTGTCTGTATCGTGCTGCATGTCCTTGGTCACGGTCACACTCTGTCACATACACTGCTTCCTCAGTGGCCTATCCTTCTGTTCCTCTGCATGCAACTGTATTTCAAACTGCTGTTATACCGTTGACATACTTCTCTAACTTGAGCTGGTCCAAGTCTCTTTGAAGAACTCCTTAAAGGCTGTCTCATGGCTCACTACAAATACTGAAGGGAAGAGCAGTGCACACCATATGTTGAGGAGGTGCCAGCCAGCCAGTATGATGACAATTGGAAAGGAGGGAGTGCATGCACACCCTAGCTCCGATGTATTTTATTAAAAAAGGGCCTACTATAAGAACTAGTGTATTGACTCCATCCTCCCTCCTCCAAATTATCACAACAAATATTTCCACATATACTCTCTTTCACTCACAAACTTACATCCTTTGCTTCTTGTGTGCTCCTTGAAGAGGTGATAGAACACACACACACACAAAACTTCACTAGGAAGGGAAGAGTTACTACACGCACAGCACGTACAGAGGTTTTTCTTTTGATCAACTTCTCCCTGAAGAGAAAGTCACACACACACTTCCTGTGACATTTCAGTTCATCCAAGACACGTGAGAAATACATTTTGTAAAATGCTGTCAACAGGAAGTCAATAGAGTGGCTCCCTTTGCACCGTCCTTCATTCAGTGACCTTATCAAAGAAAGAACAAAGGCCTGCGGAGTGGCCTTTATAGGCAACAAGTACCCAAACTCCACTGGGGAGGAGATGAGACGTATTCTTGGCAGTGAAAAAAACGTGTTGAGTAATTCAGGGCAGCCTCCCAGGTCTTGTTCTCTTGCCAGCCTTGTTTCCCCAAGAAGGTTGCCATCCAGCCCTTCCTGCTATTGCGGAAAGAATTTGCTTGTTTCAACAAGAATTTGGTGTGAAACTGCTGACACTAACTCACAAGATCCAACACCGGTTTCCAATGCAGGAAGCTTCACAAAAAGAAATCTAATCTGAATTTTAAGCAAATTGCATTTATGATTGTTGCTGAATCTCCATAAGTTGCTTGACAGGTGAAAAGGTCAACTTGGGGCTCTCACTTTGCAGGCTGCCTCAGGTGTCTTCACTATAGATTATACTGACAAAAATGTTCTCCAGTTCATGTTATTTGACTTTGGCTAGCTCTGAAACAACAACCAACAACATCGACATCCATTCCAAGAAACCTCGATTGCATAAGACAAGATTGAGGAAGCGTAACTGGTCTTACAGGGTGTAACATGGAGTTGCCAACATTATGGTCACGCTGTTCTTATCCCCTCATTGTAACAAGGCTGGGTAAATGGATTTGTATATACCTGGGGTAATGTGATATATAGTGCTGCTGCCTATTGTACTCCTTGTCTCTATCTGTCTGCCTGAGCTGAATATGATGTCCTGTACTAAAGATCTGCACAGAGCAGCCCTCCCTGCAGGACCTGCAGAGAATATATGCAGTGTGGGTATTTTATTGATGACTGCTGGCGGGCATGTTGTAACACATGCTGTTTTTTTTTTAGGCTAGATATGAGCTGGTTGTGGGCTGGTCATGGGGCTGGAAATTGTCCCCGATTGCATGCTGTAGTTTGGTTTGCACTACAAGGAGGATGTGAATGGCACGCTGTGGTCTGATGGTGGGCTTGTTACACTGGTATTGCGGGCAAGAGTGTGTGCAATAAAAATTATGTGGGTTACAGGTGATGTGTGGTGTGAAATCAAGCGGAAGGGGGCAGGCATGAAATCGTACAGGAGCGGGCAGGCAGAGTCTTCAAATAACAGAGCACTGTAGACCTCTGTTCTGTACCATGCGTGCCTACGAACTTGTTTCCTGCATCGCATCATTGTTACCAAGACCAAATGCTGTGGTGAAAATGGTGAATTTCCTTTTCTGAGTCTGGCTTTTCTTTTGGGTAATGACAGTTGGCAAACTTTTGTATCAGGGAAGCGGTGATGTCATCAAGATGTGACATGCAGATCAGGATGGGAGGTCAAAGAATTGAATGTAGATGATAGGCACTGAATGGAGGTCAAGGGAAATCTGATCTGGATACAACAATAGGCTGTACCAAAGAGACTTGGCCAGGGCTTTCTCAGTGCCTCCCTGTCTGCCTGATATAAACTGCACCAAAATAAACTTATCCAATTCTTTTTACAACTTGTTGCCACAGACTCCATTTATTAACTAAGATTTGGTTGAAAATAAACACACGGCATCTCAAGTGTAGTTAAAATTTTTAAGTTAGTCCTGGCAAATTAAATAATGAATATTAACTGCTGCTTGCCCTGTTTTCAGTGGTTTCCACTACTTCTGGTAAAAGAAAATAGCTAGTGGAGCGGAGAGATTTAGGAGGATCTAAGGTAGTGTATTAAACTATGAAAAGTCAATGAATACAATATTAATCATATCAGGCAGTAAATACAGGAGTAAAAACTCACTCTTCTTCGCAGTGGCCATGTCAAGGGAACTGGTCCAATACAGACAGACACACTTGGATAGACAATGTCACAGCCTTGCCATCTCACCAGTCTGAACTCAGAACAACCCTGTAAAACAAATAAAGATGAGAGGAGACAGTGAGACAGAAAAATTAAACAAAAGAAAAGAAGAAAAACACAAAAAAAAAACTACAAGGAGGGATTAAATCAACAGAAGCACACAGGACAAGAAGGAGGAACGTAGGAGCCATGCATACGAGATGAATAAAATGAAGGAATAACAGCCAGCCACAGTGAGCTTACCAGGGTGTTTTTCTTTTTTCTAAAGTCATAACCCCAGGTTAGCATGTATTTCAATGGAGAGCCCAGCTGTGTTGTACTGGTGGAGCCAAAAGTACCAAGGACTCCCAACAGAGACTTAAATTAAAGGAAAACAACAAAACAGTCTAAGAGGATTAGCTCTGGGCTGAAGCTGGACTTCGCACAGATGGACGAATGTTCATGGAATTTCAGGGAAGTGCTTAACATAAACATGGATATATGGAGAATATAGAGAACGCACACCTACAGTGGGTGATAATGATGTAATGACGTGAGTTTGAAAGGGTTAGTGAGTTGACAAGTATAATCTTTTGTGGCAGTAACATCCATAAGGGAGGTCTTGAATGTCAGCTGTTATTGCATTTATACAACAGTGTCCAATGCATGTGTTCTATGTGAAAACTTTCTTCAAAGTAGCTTGCATAAGAATAAAAACATGTGAAACCAATAGAGATAAGATCACTGCATCCCTCCATAATCAATGAACAGCTGGCTTAGCAACTAATGCTATTACACAAAAAGAACAGCTAGCTAGGCAATATGGGAGTCATCATGGTTGAAGGGCTTCTTCAGCTAGTAAATGAGCATGGATGAAACTACCCATTTAGTACAAATATTTTTAATAACCCATTGCAATAACAAGACAATGCATGTCAGGACAACTTTAGAGTAATTTTATATGTAGGTGATTTTGGCATTCCTATAGATGATCCCTCTAATTCCCTAGCCAAAGAATTTCTAAACACTGCAAAATCATTTAACCCAGTGAAACATATTTATGGCTCCCCACAAAACCATAATCCCCTTGGATAGATGATTCCATTCAACACCGTAAAAAGGCTGTGAGTATATGGAAAAAAAAAAAATCAAACCTCAATGTTCACTAGTTTCAATGAAGGAGCTATTAACCATGAACAATCAATTTACCAAAGATGCAAGTGTACCATATTTCTCTGCCCTGATCAACAATAACAAGCATAAGCCTAAGTTTATGTTTAATACTATTAAGCAACTTTGAGACTTAACCGACTCCTGCTCATTCTGGATTCCCTGCCACCTCCTCTGATGGCTGTGATAAGTTTCTAAATCTCTTTGTTGACCAGATCAATGGTCTCAGATCAAATTACAACCTTGGGGTTTATCACTCTGATTGAGTTAGCCTACTTGCCCTGTTCTGCTGTCTGAGTTCAACCCTATTTCCATGCAAGCTCTCTGCCCTGCTGATATAATTCCAACTAAATTTCTTAAAGAGGTCCTGCCAATCATTGCCCCTTGCCCCGCCTCTATTACCAATCAATCTCTCTCCTCTGGCTGTATAACTGACTATTTCGAGACAGCCAGTGTCTTCCAAACCCTCCCTAGATATCAGTAAGTTAACAGGTGGCCCATTTCCAAACTTCCCTTCATTTCTAAAATTATTGAAAAAAAAAAAAAATGTTGCTCACCAGCTTCTCCAACTGGTTGAGGGACACAGTATCTTTGATCAATTTTAATCTGGCTTCTATTGAAAACACAGCACTGAAACAGTACTGCTGAAAGTAACTAAGGACATTCTTATACATGCAGATAAAGGTAAATATTCCATTGTAGTTTTACTAGACTTATCTGCTGCCTTTGACACTATTGACCATTTTATTTAATAGACTACTGAACTGGTTTGGTATCTGGAAGTGCACTAAAATTTTCCTCATCTGCCTGACCGACACTTCAATGTTCACATTAACAATTACCTGTCTTCCTCTGCTCCTCCCCTATGTGGGGTCTTGTGTCTTGAGTGTGTCTCTGTTGTTATCTGTTGATGTTATAGGTTTAAAAAATGTTCATGTTCAGAAATACTAGTTTTGAAAACTGCAACCTTAGGATTCAGTGATTTTTTAAAAACGTGCTGATTTTCACTTGAATCGTTCATTGCAGAAAAGGAGAGATGAGAATATCTTTCATCAGTGACTCCTGAGACAGGGCCCCTCATATGATAAAGTAGGAAAGAAGAAGAACAAAATCTTAAAAGGACATCCACCCTGCTGGTACCATTGGTGCATTCATCATTACTGTGCAGCCGAGCTTTTTTCAAAGTCACAGAAAGTGTGTGCTTCTGAATTACAGGGAAATGTGTACACAGTGATGCACATGACAAGACATCTAGATATTTTCTATTTTATGTGATGATGCATTAGCAGATACAATGAATGTGACATTGACAAACAAAACAGAAGAAAGTCTAACTTTGAAGATACTATAAGAGAAAATCAAGGTTTAAGGGGTTAATTTGACCTCTTTCAGACCCCTTACTTTAGTGTGAATCCCCAAACTGCAAGGTTCGGGCCACTTGTGGTTTGAACTTCCTTCTTCTAGTTCAGGGAGCCTGGGAAAGAAAACGAACACGGCGAGAATCAGCGCTCAGAGTTCTCTCTCTTTTTTTCCACGGCCAACCCCAAAGGGAGAGAAAGATTTCACAAGGGACAGAAAACTTATGTCACATCCACTGACAATAGTTTGGATCCAGAACAGGTTCCATATTTAACAGTTTGAAATGTCAGAGCTGTTTTGAGCAGCAAAGTGGGTCGCTATGATTAGAAAGCTGCTCATGGGATTCAAATATACAGTACAGCCCTCTAGCACTGGAGGCAGCAGCGTAACAGCACGTCTTAATAAAGCTCTACAGATCAAAACAGAGACTTTCAGCACAGTCAAGGAAAATTCAAACTTCACAAGCAAATCATTGCCTCTGCATAAACACACTCAGATGATCAGATACTCAGGTTAAAGCCATGGGTTCCTCTTTACTCTGCAATAAAACCACCTGCAGTTTGCATAATCATTAATTTCCCCAACAGTTTCATTGACATATTAGACAACAGTGCCGAGTATGGTCACAGAAAGTGCCTCGACTGCAGAAAACAGACCTGTATTCATCTGTAAAGGTTTTGAGCAGATGTTAATTCACATGCATGGATACCTTATTTAGGTGTGTGTCACAGAGCTGACAAACCGATGCCAAAAACAGGACAAGATAATATCAATGAGAAAAAAGCAGGTACCTTTTTTGAACATAGGTTAGTTGTTGGAGGTAATTAACTATTTTCCCTCAGCTGAAATCAGCAAATCAGTAACTTAGGTATACATTCCATCACATTACATGCAGTAATTTAACACAGACATAATACGAGAGTGGCTGTTTTTGGGTACACTAGCTTACTGACTTGACAAAGCGAACACAGCTGCAATTTGAAATTAACGTTATCGATAAGTATGACTAAATTTTGAAGATAACTAAACACAGTCATATACATTAGCTGATCTGACGCATGCACCTGCTCCTTGTCTGTTTCCTAGCGTTAGCTTTTAAAAAGTTACTACCAACCGTCGTTTTTTTTGTTTTTAAATTATTTCCCCCCGTTAAGCTTACCGTGTTTAATAATTCAGCACAACAGTTACAAGCCGTGCTGCAAACTAAACAAAAAGAGAGCCGAAATCGTCGCGGTCGTCTGTGGAAAGGTTGCAGGGGTAGTTGAGTGAGTAGTAGGAGCTCAAAATGAAATTTGACAGGTCTCTCTGCTCGCCAAAAACATCCACCCCCCTTTCTCTCCCTTTGGCTGCACTTTCTTCGACGGCCAGTTTCCGCATTTGATCACGTGGTTCGCACGCCGCTCCGCTCGGTGGTTTTGGATTGCAGAGTTCAGTTTTCTCTAGAAAGGTCAGATATAAGAGATGCTCCCCTCCTGCACATCTGAGCAGCTCCTCTGCTCTCTTGCACTGGTGGGGACTGACTGATCAAAGCCGCCTGCAAGCAGCTTGCCCTTTCCCTCCAAACACCGCTCTGCGTCTTTCGTGCGGTGGCGCCACCTAGCTGCAATACTTGCACATTTAAGATCAGTGAGGCATGGATTCTAACAAAGAGGTACAGAACATTTACCCTTCCAAACATAGCCACTAAACATGTACAGGCACTATTGACAAATGCAGTTCATGTGCTGATTAACTTGAAGTGTTGGTGCATTTACACTATGCCTGTAAACAACATCAGACAGTCTGAGTGCAAGCTTTGACAACAATTATGTTTTGTTGAATGAACTTGCAAACAGCATCATTTTATTAGGGAGATATAATGTACTTTAATCCAAATTTCTAAAATGTAGACAGCAATTTAAGGTATTTTATTTATTTATTTTTGCATTATTGCATGACTGAGTCTCTTAAGTAGAAGAATTCTATGTCTATTGTTAAGTTACATAAAAAAAAACAGTAATTAGATAGATAGATATTTTCAGTCATGACTATTATTTTGTATACAGTATGTTGATATGTCCAACAATCAAATACTCCCTAGACTTGTACAAAAGGGCACACTGATAATGTTGCAATAACCTGTTCGTACCACACCCTTAAACTAAAAGCACTATCTCTGAAAAAATGTCCATCTCTTGCCTAATATTTCATTCATAATACGACAGTTATAGAGAAAATTGAATCATCACATTTCCTGTTGAGTATCAACTGTTTTTAGCCTATTAGATTTCCTCGACATAAAAAAGAAGCAGACTGCTGGGAAAGAAAAAAAAACAGTGCATAAAATGTGATGATGATAATAAACATACAAGGACTGGATGCAATCACAGTCTAGGAGGGTGCAATAAACTGCAAGGGACATAAAAATATCTCATCTCAAACAACAAAGCAACTATAAAGCAAGCAAAAGTGAAAGTGAGCCCTCTGAATGTGGGAGTATGCAGGATATTATATTGCCTGTTATAAGTCTGAACTTGAGATAACATTTTAATGAAAGAGAGTCTGATTCATTTCTGTTTCTGCAAATGAAAACACAGAGTTGATATACGTTTATGGTGAAAGCAAAATGTTTTGTTTGAAACAAGCTGTGGTGTACACAGACTGATAAAAATGCAGCTTGCTGGTTGGTGATATGATTACTTTTTTGGTAAAAATTCAGTTTATAAAGCTATTCAGATAGCACATTATAGACCTGATACTGATCAAAATTTGAGAAATGCTTTCATGAAACTGAAACATCTTGAATATCCTGTTTGCACACCATTTCCTAAGGTTTTCTCACACCATACGTCTTTCAGATATTAACATATGCTCCAATACAGTGACCAGATATTGACTCAGTTAATCTGATCTGTTATCTGTTATTGCTGCAACTCTGATACTCCTGCAAGTTTGAAAAATAGCTTCCATTGAAATTGTTCTTTTCCTGATATTCATAGCATCTTCAAAAGATTTTGTGCAGCAGTTCAGGGCCAAATTGTTCTGAATATTGAAAAACTACCCCACAGCCAAATTGCAGCTAAATTTAGAGTTTCTAAAGGGGCTTCAGTACACCAAACACTGGAGGGATTTTCTTACACCAAGTCATTTTCAACCAAAGCAAAGCCTGGCAGACCTACAATGACTACACCATCTGAAGAGCAGTGCACCAAGGGGACATCTTTACAAAACAAATGAGCATCTGCATTCAAGATCCAAAGCTAAATAACAACAACAAACTCCAGATAGTGCAATTACAGTCAAAAGATGACTCCAAACTCCAGCCTTAGGAGATTGGGGCAGTTTCCAAACCACTTCTTCTACAAAAAAACAAGTCAAAACATTTAACATCGGTCAGCAGTAACAGTTTTCACTACTACAGTCTGGTGTAAAGCTTTGTGTGATGTTGAATCTAAGTTTGAACACTATGATAGCAGCAGGGAGATTATGTGAATTGACATCCACATGAGAGGTTAATACCACAGTGCATTTAACCTGCAGTCAGACATGGTGGTGGAAATACTATTCCAGAGTTTGTAGGCAGGATCAACTACACACTGACCAAAGAGACGTACCACACTATTCTGCAGAGGTGCAACATCTCTTATGATTTAAAAATATGTGCAAGATGATCCATTTTCCAGCAGGACGATGAAACTGTGCACACTCTTTTTTGAAAGTCATTTGAGGAATAGGAAGTGCTGACTTGCATGTGACTGGCCTCCACAGTCACCAAACCTCAACCGAACAGAAAATCACTGGGAACATTTGAAAAGGGAAACGGGAAAACAAGACACCCTCTGGATGCTCTGAAACAGTGGTGGAATAACATGGGAACCCAAATTCTGCACAAACCAGGCCAGACAGAATGCAAACCATGATTATCAAGTACACACTGTGAGCTGCCTTGAATCCTCATTCATAGTAAACTCATATTCCAAAAACCACACGCTTTACAGGCTCGTTCATTGGATTCAATCTGAGCTCACAGATTTTTTTTTTTTTTTATCAGTCCATGAGCAATCAGTGTCACTCTCACTGGCCTTTGAGCACCAGCTAGCAGAGGTGAAAACTACTAAAACACATGCTGTGTGAAGATATGAACTGCAACAACATGGTGACTGATGACTGCACTCACAGGTTCAGGGCAGGGAACTGGAAAAAAACGCAATCATCAAGGTCAATGTCCACATTATTGAGAGTCTTTCAACCTGTGTCCAACCCACAGTGCTTTGCCTGATATCTGTAGCAATCCACCCACTGAATAGTAGAGGTTTAATATAAGGTCACAGATGTGTGCAATGTCTTGGTCCCGACACATTATCATCTGGGCCCATACACATAAAGGACCTGATGCTGCTGATCTTTTCATGGTGTAATTCATTCATTCCCACAGACCATTTGCAAATACAACTTTTTAAAAATGTGCATAAAGAATTTGGATACACTCTTTGAAAGAACAGGATTGTGTTCTTAAGATGGCATAATTTAAACTAGCCTCTATCTACCTCTGTTGGTGATCAGCTCAGTTGCAATAACAGTAACACTTCATTTTAGTGGGCTGTGAATTTCATGGTAACTAGCTGATAATTAGCAAGTAATGTGTTTGTTCTTCAATACATCTTCTGATGCTCCTGAACACATCTTCAGTGATGTTTCCTGGGGTCATAGGGTGTTTCGGGTCTTGCAACATCAGACACCCTCGCCCAGGCGACCCAGCCGCGGTTGATCAGACCGCGGCTTGTGTTCAGGTGGCATTCACTTCTCCCCATGGTTCTCCTCTCCGGATCCAGAGCCATCTTGAAGCTTTCTCAGCTGCTTCAGTGGTGTTTTTGATGGCTCTGCTCCTAGCTGTTCCCGTGATGCCCAGGGCACTCAAGGCTTTGTGGAGTGAGCGCCCCACAAATCAATCAGATCAGTGGTTCTCAACCTTTTTGGTGTCAAGGACCCTCAAACTGATACACACCAGGACAAGTACCTGCATTTGATAAGATGTAGTCTAAGCGATCAACATCTTCTGATAAAATTTTGTTATTCTGTAATTGTCTATACTGAAGATTGGCAGATTAACAGTGAAGAGTGTTAAAGTCCTATGGATAGAATAGTCATCCTTATTCATTCTCTCATTTTTCTAACCAACTTCTAATCAATGAGATAATAATGAAATTCATAGTTCCCATTTTTCTAGAACCTTCTTAGGGACCCTTGAGGGTCCCAGGACCCCAGGCTGAGAACCGCTGCATTAAATGATAAAATAAAACCAGGATGTCATGGAATTTCTGGAATATCATGACTGCCTTTATATGTGCAGCTTGGATGTGACTTCAGCTCTGTGCACCTTAACTGTATGGGAATTAATGAAAATCATAAATTCAGTTAGCAACACCATCTATATTCAGAATTACTTTAGAAGGTTTTAATTTTCAATACGTTTTGAGGTACATGTTGATGCAACGGGGGTAACTGTTTTTGTTTGTTTGTTTTGCTCACATGCCCCGCCCTTGCCTGAAGTTAATTGCTCAAAATCCCCGGATGCAACAATAGTCAATTTAGAGCATCACACGGCCTGTGAGGTGTGTCGCACTGAAACGGCGCCATTAAGCTTTATTTTAAAGTAGTTTGGTTTCACCAGGACATGCATATGCTCCTTTCATTTTAGTTTTCAGCGCGTATAGGCTAATTTCTGCGATGTTTAAGTATATTTCTGAAGGCTTGCGTCGATTTTCAACACCGAGAGCCGACGTTCATCAAGGTGAAGTTTCCGGTTTCAAACAAGTTCGACATGACGGTAAGATATAACTACTGTAGCTACTACAAGCAATCTCAAAAGCTTTTAAAATGATTATTTATGGTGACAGTAACAATTCAGTAAGAACATTTTTTTTCCTTCACTCTAAAGAGTGAGAACTAGCTAAGGTTTGCGAAGTACCGCCCATGGCAGTTAGAAAATTTTCAAGTTAGAAAGTTAATTAATGGCATGATGTGTTTGAAAAATGTGGGCTTGCCGGAGGATAATATATCTCAGGTTTGTTTGGTTACCGTGTTGTGAAGGGGGTTAATTGGCTATTGGCCCGAAATCCCAATACACTCCGCAAATTTGGTTAAATTTAGTCGGGGGCCTCCTCGGGTTGAAAGTTATGGTTAACAGGGGTGGATGCATTTCCATCGGCATAACATCGGCAGTCACTGACCGGGGTTATTTTCCAGGCTGTTGGTGTTTCCAATGAGCCGTGGCACCAATGGCATGGCACCGTGGTGAAAGCAGCAGGTACAGGTTTACTGCAGGGTAGCCCATTTAGCCTATAAAAACATTTCAAGGTCACTTCAAAATATATTTTAAGATAGGCTAATGTTTCTAAGCATACTATAACATGCCAAAACACATTTTACATGTGTTTGACGTCGGTACCAGTATTTGTTACCTCAAATACAGCAGCAGCTACCATCCCTGGTGTTGATATACACACACCAGTAGTCTTTCCTAACTTTGTTTCCACTCTTTACAGGCCTCCATGGACATTTTGAAGTCAAGTGGCACAGGCGTTGGCACTGGCAGCTGACAGTAAGCAGTAATTTCCACACACACACACTTTATTATTGTCATTGCTGCTAACAGTAGGGTTTAAAATGAGAATACAAGATTGTAAATGTTTTTTTTTTTTTTTTTTTTTTTGTCGATACTGCTGCACGATATGGCAGCACAAGTCTGCCGCCTCTATTTCTTTTTCAAGGATTCAAGGATTCAAGGAACTTTATTGTCATACCAGTTCACACTTCGTACTAGTGGTACGAAATTAGCACTCAGGTCCCGGTATAAGCCAAAAAAAAAAAAACCCGAAAAAAAGACCAGAAAAAGAAGTGTAAATATAAGTGTAAATATAAAATATAAGATATATAACAGTATATATATATATATATATATATATATATATATATAGGTATAAACAGTATATATAAACAGTATGTGTGGGTATAAACAGTATGTAAACTATAAACAGTATATGTAAATGTAAATATATATGTATATAAGTATATGTAAGTAAATGTAAACAGCATATGTAAATGTAAATAATATGGAAATGTAAATCAGTATGGAGAAAGTAAACCTAGTCACCCCATCATCCTTTGCTCAAAGTTGTTCACATCCTTGGAGAGTATGGACCCTCAGCTGTAAAAAAAAAAAAAAAAAAAAAATGGATAGTATCATCAATATGTTCTGATATGGCATAATGCAGATGCAGATAAAAAAATAAATAAGAATAAAAAGGTGAGAGAGGACACCCCCGGTCAAACCTACATCCCTTTGCAAAGTCTGTTAGCAGGGCAAGGACCAGACCAGCTGGGACAATATGCTTTTGTCTCAAATTAATACTATCAAGATACTTGGGTGCTGATTTGATTGAAGTATTGCAGTTCTACAAGTGCGACAGTTGCAATTTGATATTACTTACTTGCGATTTGATATTAATTACTTTATTACATTTTTCATTTTTTGAATTATCCTCTAGTTTGTAGTTGTAAAGTTTCATGGGGCTGTAATTGTTCTAAAGGTCACAATAGATCATTTTGAACAGTGATGTCAAGTTTCAAAAAAGGGTTCACTACAATGAAATGGCGACTATGGGGGCTAACATCACACATGAATGAAATTGGTCTCACTGAATCCACAAGAGTCTCAGCTTTCCAGTTAAACACAATTTATGCAAGGCCAAGACTGTTTAGGCCCTGATATGCACCAATACACCATTTTAGAATGAGCGAAAATTACACATTTGTACTGCATGCAAAAAACTGCATGGCTTTTGCCCCAAACTGAACGGGATTGGGCATGTCTGCAAAAGGGAGACCCATGGGTACCCATAGAACCCAAAGTGAATATCCCACCCACCCCCCCACCCCTAAGAAAAATGTCTCACAAGTAATTAATAAAAATATAATAAATATACCCTAATTACTAAATGAGTAATCAATAATTAGATGCAAACACTTATTATATATTATTATATAGTATTAGGTTACAAAAATGGCCGGAGTTTTGATTGTGACTAAAACTTTAAGGTTATGTGAGCTCTCTAATGTACAGCACAGAGTAACACACAGATTTTTAACACACATATTTTAAGATGTAGTCATGTAAAAATCCACATGGCAACACTCCCAGCGCTTTACATAGTCACACACAAACCCCACAGTGCACACACACACTGGTGTTGCCATGTGAATACACAGTTAATGTGTTGTGGCAGTTTGTTTTTAAGCTCCGCCTCCTGTTGCTTTCTCAACTGCCCGGCTAGCTCAGTCGGTAGAGCATGAGACTCTTAATCTCAGGGTCGTGGGTTCGAGCCCCACGTTGGGCGATTACAATTTTGTTTTTCCATTAAAAATTGATAATGCAAGTAGTAAGCAGTTGTTAGAATAAGAATTAGAGTTAACTTTTTTAAACAAGTGTTCTTACGAGGAATTTGACCCTGGTTTAAAGTAGTTTGTAGTACTTACATATGTCACACGTGCATTCACACATACACATAGACACACACACACACACAAAATAACCAAATCCTCATGCCAGTAAAAATACTACATTAAACATCTGGAAACCGGATAAAGACTATGATTTTTTTGTTTGTTTGTTTGTTTGTTTTTTGGTACATAGCTGCAGTTACAAAAGATAAAGTAATCTTTTTCCTCAGGAGTCTTTTTTTTTTGTCTAGACATATTTTATTTCTGTGAATAATATCTCAAATTCACACATATTTCAAACACTCATTTTCATCAGTGACTTCAGTATCAGCTTTTCCTGGTTTTATATCTCTGTGCAGTATTCAAATGAAGCTGAAGTCCAAAAGATTTAGCTGTGATTGAAAACTATGCGCCCAACGTGGGGCTCGAACCCACGACCCTGAGATTAAGAGTCTCATGCTCTACCGACTGAGCTAGCCGGGCTAAAATGCACCCTCCAGCACCACCGTATTTGGTTGCATTATGTGGATGCACTGTTGCGGACTCCTCCCTGTTTTTCACTTCCCATCCCCCCCCCCCGTAGGCTCACAGATAAAGCAGCTGCATGGTTGAGAGCTGTGCAAGCTTGTCTCTGTGGCGCAATCGGTTAGCGCGTTCGGCTGTTAACCGAAAGGTTGGTGGTTCGAGCCCACCCAGGGACGAGAGAGATTTTTGTTTTAAAGTGGAGCATTTTATTGTTGTTTCTCTTGTTGTGAAGATAATCTGTACTGCAGTACTAGTCTGGTGGCTGTCTCTGCAATTTGTGGGCTTCTTCTGATGAAATTTCTTACCACATTGAGGTTGCTTTGGAAACAGTTAGCTCACAGTTAATACAGTTTCATCCCAGAATTTAAAATAAAGTGGGATTGAAAAGTAATAGGAGTGTTTGTTTGCCACAATTGATTGAGAACACAGAAAGCCAAACAATAGATTCACTCGGCAGGGACTGATGGTCTTTTGCTAAAGCAGTTATAACTTGACTCCCAGCTTATCCTGTATTCCCCTCCCCCATTAGCTCCCAGGGCAACTGTTTACTAAGCATTGTCGCTGTTATGTTTGGCTTTTGTGTTTATATTGGAAGGAAAAAAAACAGGTGCAATAAAGAAGTCGTCCCTGGGTGGGCTCGAACCACCAACCTTTCGGTTAACAGCCGAACGCGCTAACCGATTGCGCCACAGAGACCACATGATCAGTTGTTTTAAAGTGGGAATAATAACAAAAACCCTCCAGCTGAGACTAGACGGTGTGTCTGGTTTGGGATATCGAGATGCAAAACCTGAAAAATACAGCTAGTAAAATTCATAAAAGCAGCCTGAGCTTAATGAAGTAAAAATGCCAGTGACTTGGTAAAATACTATAAAATCTTGACTGCATCTAGTTACAGTGCATTAATGTTTACAGATGACATAAATAAATAAAATGAATAAAATATTTAACCTGGAAACTGATTGAATGACAAATTATGATTCACAGATTAATACATATATCAATAACATTGATATGGTACAGGCAAAGGGCAAAGAGGGGACAGCTGGTGACGTAAACACAAAGTACTCTATAGACCAGACCATCCCACTTCTGAGACTGCTTGGTTCAGCCTACATGGCCTTAGTTCAGCCTTCATTGGTTCAGCCTTCATGGACCTCAAAGGCTGGGTCCTTGGAAGGCTGCAGCCCCTGAATTGAGACACAGCCTTCTTGTCAGTTCTGTCTTTGTCTGGTCAATGTACTTGCCATGTTTATGTTGTTTCTGTGTTTCCTTATGCCTGTGTTCCTTGTGCTCCTAGTGTATATTAGGGCCCTCTCGCATTGGCAAGTTTGTTCCACACGCAAGCACGTTTGCCCCTAAAATCCGGGTTATTTGACCAGTGTGATTGCTCTGTTCCGTGCTTGAATACAGTACACATCCCTTGTTCTGCCACGGTTGGAGGGGGTGTGCTTCAGCACGGTACGGGCGCATACATGAGCACATGCATGGTCACGCACACAGCGCATGGACATAAATCATGTAACTTTCCTCCTGCCTCTTCAAAAAATTTTAATCCACGCAGCACGATTATCGGCGAATGGCTGCAACCGCTGTTAGCAGTGCTGCTGCAACTGCGTATAAACAAAAGTTGGTTTATAATGAAAGTTGACCAAGATGGCGGCGCGTGAACAACGCGAGGCTCAGCGTCTCTCCGTTTTTTGCAAATATGCAGTGTTTTACCTGCTCCTAACTGGTCTGTTTACACAGAACAGCACTGCTCTAACATCTCACAGCAGACAGGAGCTTTTGGACATCGGATTACACAACTCCGACAGTTTTATCGCCGATCTCCAACTGATACCGGAGATCTCCAGGACACTGGAGGCTGCTCACTCTTCCCGGCCGGGCGGAAGTGCACACAGGCGGCGTCGAGATCGTAAACAAAGGCGGGGTAAGCGCGGAGGGCTACGAGCTAGGCTAAAGCTAACACCACACCGGCTCCCTTTACCCAGCATTTTCCTCGCTAATGTCCGATCTCTGGTTAACAAAATCGACGAACTACAACTCTGCCTCACCAACAACAAACGGATTAAGGACTCGAACGTCATGATCTTCACAGAGACCTGGTTAAACAGCAATTGCCCGGACAGTGCCATCGAGCTAGCAGGACACTACACTCACAGGGCAGACCGGACTGCAGACGGCTCCGGTAAAACCAGAGGCGGAGGTTTGTGCATTTATGTAAACAATGCTTGGTGCACTAACTCTGTTATCACCGAGAGACACTGCTCACCTGATGTGGAGTTTCTCATGGTTAAATGTCGACCGTACTACCTTCCAAGAGAACTCACATCAGTTATTATCACTGCTGTTTACACACCACCGGATGCTAATGCTAAACTTGCAATGAAAGAACTGCATGCAGCCATTAGCAAACAGCAGACAACACACCCGCAGGCTGCTTTTATTATTGCGGGTGACTTTAATCACTCCAACCTGAAGACAGTCCTCCCCAGATTTCATCAACATGTTTCCTGCCACACCAGAGGAGACAAGACATTGGACCAGGTTTATTCAAACATACCTGGAGCATACAAGGCGACACCCCTCCCCCACATAGGACAGTCAGATCACCTCTCCCTGTTTCTATCCCCTAAATACTCTCCACTCATCCAACGTGTGAAACCAACAGTGAGGACAATAAAAGTGTGGCCTGTAGGAACTGACTCTGTGCTGCAGGACCGCTTCAAGCACATAGACTGGAGTATGTTTGCCACTCAGGCATCCACTCACCCCCATACTGACATCGAAAGCTACACTTCCTCAGTAATGGATTATATCTCCACCACCATAGACAGTGTCACCACCCAGAAAAAGATCACCATGTATCCCAATCAGAAGCCCTGGATGAACAGGGATGTTCGTCTACTGCTGAAGGCCCGCAACACCGCCTTCAGATCAGGAGACGCACAAGCCTACAGTACAGCCAGGGCTGACCTGAAAAGGGGCATCAAGAAGGCCAAGCACTGCTACAAGCTGAAGGTTGAGGAGCACTTCTCTGACCCCAACCCCCGACGCATGTGGCAGGACATCCGTGTCATCAGTGACTACAAGCCCACCAACCCCTCCCCCCCTTCCTCTGACACATCCTTCCTCAACGAGCTTAACAACTTTTATGCTCGGTTTGAGAAGGATAACCATGCACGTCCAATAAAAGCAGAGCTGGCTGCCGACTAGTGAGGGGCGATATGGACTAAAAATTTTATCACGATAATTTCTGGCATTTATTGTGATAACGATAAAAGTGACGATAAAAAAATATAAAACAATTCAACTCCATCTTTTTGACTACAAATCTATCACTGCATTCAGTCTTGAGAACCCCACAAATAACAACTGCTCAAAAATAATACTTACTGTAGTCAAATACGCTACTAAATTATACCAATTAAGTTTAAGTAGTACACCTGTACTGCAAAACTGTAGTGACTGCAATCAAACAAGTTTGAAATGTGACAACAGATTCATCATTTATTCACACTCTAATGGCACAGACAGTGACAAAATAGTGCAAACAGCAAAAGTAACCTTGTCCTTCAGGTTTTCTTAGCTTATAAAATCACAAAGGAGTGCAAATACAACCTGTGGTTGAGGCGAAAAACTCCACTGTAGACAGCGTTGTTTGTAACCCATCACGACACTCTTCATATATCCTTGGCAGGGCTGTTTTGGAAAAATACTTCCTTGATGGCATGTTGTATCTAGCGTCCATTTTATGGATCATTCGCTTGAATCCCTCCTTCTCGACAGTTTGGAGTGGCAACGCGTCTTTCGCCAAGGGCAAAATGCCACTGCCTCCGTTAATTCTTTCCATCGTTTGCTTTGCCGGTCATACGGAATAGAATGAGCAAAAGCGTCGGCAATTTTCGTCTTCTCAAAAGTACCAGAGACTTTGGCTGTAGTCGACGCTGCTGCTGCCTCCTTGCGCATCTTCTGGCTTTCGTCATACTCCGGTTTGTGCTTGTGTTTGAGGTGGTGGAACAAATTGGTGGTGTTACCATCCTTTGTAATCACCTTTTTGCTTTTTTGCAAACTTTGCATATGACAGATGTTTGCTCCACGTCAGACTTACTGTAGCCAAACCAGTTCCAGATAATCGAGCTGGAGCCTCGTTTAGCAACGAGCTCTTCGCTATCAGCCCCGCCTTCCGCCATGCTTGTTATTGTGCTACACGTGTGAGCTGCCGGCTGCCAGCGGCGAGTGCGTTGCGCACGTAATTACGTCATCAACAGGAGTTTATCGTTATTATCGCGAGATGACATATTCTTACCGTGAGGAATTTTTTTGACGATATATCGCAAACGATAACATATCGCCCATCCCTACTGCCGACCACCAACCACTGTCATTCTCCCCCACTGATATTGAAGCAGTGCTGAGCCGGATCAACGCACACAAAGCTGCAGGCCCTGATGGCATCCCTGGATGTGTGCTCAGAGCATGTGCTGGGGAGCTGGCGGGGGTCCTGACGGACTTATTCAACCTGTCCCTAGCCCGTGCTGTTGTTCCGACCTGCTTCAAATCCACCACCATCGTGCCGGTACCTAAACACTCCACCCCAGCATGTCTCAATGACTACCGCCCAGTGGCACTCACCCCCATCATCTCCAAGTGCCTGGAGCAGCTGGTTCTGGCACATCTCAAATCCTGCCTGCCACCCACCCTGGATCCCCACCAGTTTGCCTACCGCAAGGAC